>NW_026778975.1:0-150000 GCF_030144855.1 Hypanus sabinus | reverse complement strand
TGATGAGGTCATTGTATCCAAGTGTAACCCATCTCTTTGATGTATCCTTCCTCTCCCGGTAATGAGGTCATTGTCTCCAAGTGCAGCCCATCTCCTCGGTGTATCCTTCCTCTCCCAGAAATGAGGCCATTGTCTCCAAGTGCAGCCCATCTCCTCGGTGTATCCTTCCTCTCCAGGTGATGAGGTCATTGTCTCCAAGTGCAGCCCATCTCCTCGGTGTATCCTTCCTCTCCAGGTGATGAGGTCATTGTCTCCAAGTGCAGCCAATCTTCATGTATCCTTCTATTCCCGGCAATGAGATCCACTGTCTCCAAGTGTAGCCCATCTCCTCGGTGTATCCTTCCTCTCCCAGAAATGAGGCCATTGTCTCCAAGTGCAGCCAATCTACTTGGTGCATCCTTCCTCTCCCGGAAATGAGGTCATTGTCTCCAAGTGCAGCCAATCTACTTGGTGCATCCTTCCTCTCCCGGAAATGAGGTCATTGTCTCCAAGTGCAGCCAATCTTCCTGTATCTTTCCTCTCCCAGAAATGAGATCATTGTCTCCAAGTGTAGCCCATCTCCTTGGTGTATCCTTCCTCTCCCGGAAATGAGGCCATTGTCTCCAAGTGCAGCCCATCACCTCGGTGTATCCTTCCTCTCCCGGAAATGAGGTCATTGTCTCCAAGACAGCACATCTCCTTGGTGTACGCTTCCTCTCCCGGAAATGAGGCCATTGTCCCCAAGTGCAGCCCATCTCCTTGGTGTATCCTTCCTCTCCCGGAAATGAGGTCATTGTCTCCAAGTGTAGCCCATCTCCTTGATGTATCCTTCATCTCCCGGTAATGAGGCCAGTGTCTCCAAGTGTAGCCCATCTCCTTGGTGTATCCTTCCTCTCCCAGAAATGAGGTCATTGTCTCCAAGTGCAGCCCATCTCCTTGGTGTACGCTTCCTCTCCCGGAAATGAGGCCATTGTCCCCAAGTGCAGCCCATCTCCTTGGTGTATCCTTCCTCTCCCGGAAATGAGGTCATTGTCTCCAAGTGTAGCCCATCTCCTTGATGTATCCTTCATCTCCCGGTAATGAGGTCATTGTCTCCAAGTGCAGCCAATCTTCGTGTATCCTTCTATTCCCGGCAATGAGATCCACTGTCTCCAAGTGTAGCCCATCTCCTTGGTGTAACCTTCCTCTCCCAGAAATGAGGTCATTGTCTCCAAGTGTAGCCCATATCCTTGGTGTATCCTTCCTCTCCCAGAAATGAGGTCATTGTCTCCAAGTGTAGCCCATATCCTTGGTGTATCCTTCCTCTCCCGGTAATGAGGCCATTGTCTCCAAATGCAGCCAATCTCCTTGGTGTATCCTTCCTCTCCCGGAAATGAGGTCATTGTCTCCAAATGCAGCCAATCTCCTTGGTGTATACTTCCTCTGCCAGAAATGAGGTCATTGTCTCCAAGTGTAGCCCATATCCTTGGTGTGTCCTTCCTCTCCTTGGGATGAGGTTGAATGAGGTTCTGCCTTCGTAGGTCTGGGTTTTTAACGTGATGGTGTTGCTAGCCCCATGCCCCTTTTGCAGCAGAGTTTGTGCATCCTCCAGATCATATAGGCCCGCCGATGCTGGGTGCCGACATCAGCTCACCAGAATCCTCAGTCCTCGGCCAGCCTTTCATGTTGTCTCCAGGTCTGCCCATCTTCAAAGATCCTGCCTCTCCCAGGAATGATGCCTCACGAGCTTCTGTTGAAGTGATGATGGCTCTGGGGTCTACAGTCTGTACATAGCCTGTGCCCTGGGGCTGTGGAGAGGGATCTTCACGCTGTATCTAACCACACTATCCCTGGGAGTGTGTGATGGGACAGTGTAGATTGGAACTTCACTCTGTATCTAACCTGTGCTGTCCCTGTCCTGAGAGAGTGTGATGGGACAGTGTAGAGGGAGCTTCACTCTGTATATGACCTGTACTGTCCATGTCCTGGGAGTGTTGGAGGTGACAGTGTAGAGGGAGAGTCCTTCTTTCTCTGACCCAGATTGTCCCTGTCCTGAGAGTGTCTGATAGAACAGTGTAGAGGGAGATTAATTCAGTATCAACCTCATGCTCTACCCCACTAGGGAGTGTGTGATGGGACAGCGTAGGGGGAGCTTCACCCTGTGTCCCACCCATACCGTCCTTGTCCTGCGAGTGTGTGATGGGACGGTGTAGAGGAGGCTTCACTCTGTATCTAACCCGTGCTGTCCCTGTCCCGTGAGTGTGTAATAGGACAGTGTAGAAGGAGGTTTATTCTATATTGAACTCATGCATTCCCTTACTGTGGAGTTTGTGATAGGCAGTGTAGAGGGAGTTTCACTCTGTATATGACCTGTACTGTCCCTGTCCTGGGAGTGTGTGATGGGACAGTGCAGAAGGAACTTCCTTCACTCTCAGGCCCATGCTGTCCTTGTTCTGGGAGTGTGTGATGGGACAGAGTGGCACTCTGTATATGACCTGCCTGCTCCTGTCCTGGGAGAGTGTCATGGGACAGTGTAGAGGAAGCATAACTCTGCATATGACCTGTACTGACCCTGTCCTGGCAGTGTGTGATAGGACAGTGTAGATGCAACTTCACTCTGGATCTAACCCATGCTGTCCCTGTCCTGGGAGTGTGTGATGGGACAGTGTAGAGGGAGCTTCACCCTGTCTCTAACCTGTGTCCTGGGACTGTGCATTGGGACAGTGTCGAGAGAGCTTTATTATGAATCTAACCTGTGCTGTTCCTGTCTTGGAGGGGATTTGAAGATTTAAGATTAAATCTATTTTTCACATGTACATCGAAACATGTTGGGAAATGCATCATTTGCCTCACCGTCTGACACAGCCGGTGGACGTGACGGGGGGTGGTGGTGGGGGGGCTGTTCCCCCAAGTGACGCCACCTATTCCCGTTCCAACATAGCACGGCCACCCTGCTGGCAACACCAACACAGAACAGGACCAGCGGCAATTCCGATACCATCCCCATCCATCACTCCCCCTCAAGGCCCTCTAAACCACCCCCCACCGCCCCCCCCGAACTTGCCGAGACTGGCAAAGATTGCCGGAGGCTGGCCAGACATCGAAGGGGGTCACAACATCACTGTAAGAGAACAGCGCTGCCCACCAGCGTCCGCCACTGATGCTGCCCCCACCCACACCTCCTTCGTTCCCCGGACGTCCGCCCTCGCCCCATCTTCCGCTGCCCTCAAAGAGATCCTCACCTGCGAAGTTTGTTCTTTTACAAGACATAATGCGTGGTGTGTGGCCAAGCGGTCAAGGTGTTGGACCAGCAATCTGAAGGTTGTGAGTTCGAGCCCCAGCCGGGTCAGCGTGATGTGTCCTTGACCAAGGCACTTAACCACACTCTGTGCCCGTCCACCCAGCTGAAAATGGGTACCGGCAAAACATTGGGAGTTAACCTCACGATAGTCTGACATCCTATCCGGGGGAGGGGGGTGGGAGGTCTTGTACTCTCAGTCACTTCACACCACTAGAACCAGATCGAGACAGACTTTAACTTTTTTAACAAGACAATAATTTTTAAAGACAAAACATATTATTCTTTTTCTACCGAATTTTTAAAGACTAAAAATTACGGTAAGAAATATATTTTAAAAAAAATTATATTAAGTAGCTAGTGCCAAACGAGAGCAAACAAAGAAACTAGTGAGGTAGTGTTCAGGGGTTCATTCAGAAATCTGATGGCAGATGTTCCTGAATCATTGAGTGTCTGACTTCAGGCTCCTGTACCTCCTCCCTGACGGCAGAGGGGAAGAAGCTGTTCCTGAATCGTTGTGTGTGTGTCTTCAGGCTCCTGTACCAACTCCCTGATGGCAGAGGGCAAGAAGCTGTTCCTGAATCGTTGAGTGAGTCTCTTCAGGCTCCTGTACCTCCTCCCTGACGGCAGAGGGGAAGAAGCTGTTCCTGAATCGTTGTGTGTGTGTCTTCAGGCTCCTGTACCAACTCCCTGATGGCAGAGGGCAAGAAGCTGTTCCTGAATCGTTGAGTGAGTCTCTTCAGGCTCCTGCACCTCCTCCCTGACGGTAGCAATGAGGAGAGGGCAAGTCCTGGCTGACAGGGTTCCTTCATGATGGACGCTGCCGTTTGGAGAGGTACTCGAGGCAGGGGAGGTTGGCGCCAGTGACGGAGCTGGATGAGTTCACAACAGTTTCCAATCCTGTGCGGTGCCTCCCTCTCCATACCAGACGGTGATGAATGCTCTCCACAGCACTTCACCCCATCTTTGAAGTTTTCTTCCCCGACACTCCCGGCAGTTAATCTGATCAACCATTCCAGTGGGGATCTGACCTCCCCACCTGCCTCTATCTTAAACCCCTGCCACTGCATGCACTGAAAACCACGTTCTACAATGCTGATTGCATTGTAATCACAATGCTGGCATTTATGTAGGTATGCATATTTCATTTCATATCCGTACTTGAGCAACTGAGTTTATTTTTTATTCAATATCATTATCGATAGTAGTTGAATATTGTTGATTTTGTTGCCACCTAACCCACACACCACAGCGAGTCCCCAACATGTGCCAATGTGCATGGTGAGTCTCCCCGCCCACTTCCTTTCCAGCCCCGATGAAGGGTGTTGGCCCGAAACGTACACAGGTTGTTCCCCTCCAGAGACGCTGCCTGACCTGCTGAGTTCCGCCGGCATTTCGGATTGTCCCTGCATCTCAGGGGACGCACCAACTCCCTCGCACTTTCCCGCAGAATCACAGCCAGCTGAGCATGTCCTGTGACTCCCCACCACCACTCTATTCCCCGCAGGCCCTGCCACGTCACCGCGCCAGACGCAAGTCACCGAGAAAGCCTGAGGAACATCGAGAGAGTTTAGAAGGAAGGCGGGGTGGAGGGTGTCGGATCTCACTGAAACCTGTCAAACAGTGAAAGGCCTCGATAGAGTGAACGTGGAGAGGATGTTTCCTGTAGTGGGGGTCTAGGACCAGAGAACACAGATAGAGTGGATGTGGAGAGGATGTTTCCTGTAGTGGGGGGTCTAGGACCAGAGGACACAGATAGAGTGGATGTGGAGAGGATGTTTCCTGTAGTGGGGGGTCTAGGACCAGAGGACACAGATAGAGTGGATGTGGAGAGGATGTTTCCTGTAGTGGGGGGTCTAGGACCAGAGGACACAGATAGAGTGGATGTGGAGAGGATGTTTCCTATAGTGGGGGAGTCTAGGACCAGAGGACACAGATAGAGTGGATGTGGAGAGGATGTTTACTGTAGTGGGGAAGTCTAGGACCAGAGGACACAGATAGAGTGGATGTGGAGAGGATGTTTCCTATAGTGGGGGAGTCTAGGACCAGAGGAAACAGATAGAGTGGATCTGGAGAGGATGTTTCCTATAGTGGGGGAGTCTGAGACCAGAGGACACAGGTAGAGTGGACGTGGAGAGGTTGTTCCGTAGAGTGGGGGAGTCTAGGACCAGAGGACACAGATAGAGAGGATGTGGAGAGGATGTTTCCTATAGTGGGGGAGTCTAGGACCAGAGGACACAGATAGAGTGGATGTGGAGAGGATGTTTCCTATAGTGGGGGAGTCTAGAACCAGAGGACACAGATAGACTGGATGTGGAGAGGATGTTTCCTATAGTGGGGGAGTCTAGGACCAGAGGGCACAGGTAGAGTGGATGTGGAGAGGTTGTTCCATATAGTGTGGGAGTCTAGGACCAGAGGACACAGATAGAGTGGAAGTGGAGAGGATGTTTCCTATAGTGGGGAAGTCTAGGACCAGAGGACACAGATCGAGTGGATGTGGAGAGGATGTTTCCTATAGTGGGGGCGGAGTCCAGGAGCAGGGGACACAGATAGAGTGGATGTGGAGAGGATGTTTCCTATAGTGGGGGAGTCTAGGACCAAAGGACACAGATAGAGTGGATGTGGAGAGGATGTTCCCTATAGTGGGGGAGTCTAGGACCAGAGGACACAGATAGAGTGGATGTGGAGAGGATGTTTCCTATCGTGGGGGAGTCTAGGACCAGAGGACACAGATAGAGAGGATGTGGAGAGGTTGTTTCCTATAGTGGGGGAGTCTAGGACCAGAGGACACAGATAGAGTGGATGTGGAGAGGATGTTTCCTATAGTGGGGGAGTCTAGGACCAGAGGACACGGATAGATTGGATGTGGAGAGGATGTTTCCTATAGTGGGGGAGTCTAGGACCAGAGGACACAGATAGAGTGGATGTGGAGCGGATGTTTCCTATAGTGGGGGAGTCTAGGACCAGAGGAAACAGATAGAGTGGATGTGGAGAGGATGTTTCCTATAGTGGGGGAGTCTAGGACCAGAGGGACACAAATAGAGTGGATGTGGAGAGGATGTTTCCTATAGTGGGGGCGGAGTCCAGGAGCAGGGGACACAGATAGAGTGGATGTGGAGAGGATGTTTCCTATAGTGGGGGAGTCTAGGACCAAAGGACACAGATAGAGTGGATGTGGAGAGGATGTGTTCCTATGGTGGGGGGGTCTCGGACCAGAGGACACAGATAGAGTGGATGTGGAGAGGATGTTTCCTATAGTGGGGGTCTAGGACCAGAGTACACAGATAGAGTGGATGTCGAGAGGATATTTCCTATAGTGGGGGAGTCTAGGACCAGAGGGCACAGATAGAGTGGATGTGGAGCGGAGGCTTCCTGTAGTGGGGAGTCTAGGACCAGAGGGCACAGATAGAGTGGATGTGGAGAAGATGTTTCCTGTAGTGGGGAGTCTAGGACCAGAGGACACAGATAGAGTGGATGTGGAGAGGATGTTTCCTATAGTGGGCGAGTCTAGGACCAGAGGAAACAGATACAGTGGATGTGGAGAGGATGTTTCCTATAGTGGAGGAGTCTAGGACCAGAGGACACAGATAGAGAGGATGTGGAGCGGATGTTTCCTATAGTGGGGGAGTCTAGGAGCAGTGGACACAGATAGAGTGGATGTGGAGCGGATGTTTCCTATAGTGGGGGAGTCTAGGACCAGAGGACACAGATAGAGTGGATGTGGAGCGGATGTTTCCTATAGTGGGGGAGTCTAGGACCAGAGGACACAGATAGAGTGGTTGTGGAGCGGATGTTTCGTATAGTGGGGGAGTCTAGGACCAGAGGACACAGATAGAGTGGATGTGGAGCGGATGTTTCCTATAGTGGGGGAGTCTAGGACCAGAGAGACACAAATAGAGTGGATGTGGAGCGGATGTTTCCTATAGTGGGGGAGTCTAGGACCAGAGGACACAGATAGAGTGGATGTGGAGCGGATGTATCCTATAGTGGGGGAGTCTAGGACCAGAGAGACACAAATAGAGTGGATGTGGAGCGCATGTTTCCTATAGTGGGGGAGTCTAGGACCAGAGGGCACAGATAGAGTGGATGTGGAGAGGATGTTTCCTATAGTGGCGGAGTCTAGGACCAGAGGACACAGATAGAGTGGATGTGGAGAGGATGTTTCCTACAGTGGGGGAGTCTAGGACCAGAGAGCACAGATAGAGTGGATGTGGAGAGCATGTTTCCTATAGTGGGGGAGTCTAGGACCAGAGGACACAGATAGAGTGGATGTGGAGAGGATGTTTCCAATAGTGGGGGAGTCTAGGACCAGAGGACACAGATAGAGTGGATGTGGAGAGGATGTTTCCTGTAGTGGGGGAGTCTAAGACCAGAGGACACAGATAGAGTGGATGTGGAGAGGATGTTTCCTATAGTGGGGGAGTCTAGGACCAGAGGACACAGATAGAGTGGATGTGGAGAGGATGTTTCCTATAGTGGGGGAGTCTAGGACCAGAGGACACAGATAGACTGGATGTGGAGAGGATGTTTCCTGTAGTGGGGGAGTCTAGGACCAGAGGACACAGATAGAGAGGATGTGGAGAGGATGTTTCCTATAGTGGGGGAGTCTAGGACCAGAGGACACAGATAGAGTGGATGTGGAGAGGATGTTTCCTATAGTGGGGGAGTCTAGGACCAGAGGACACAGATAGAGAGGATGAGGAGAGGATGTTTCCTATAGTGGGGGAGTCTAGGACCAGAGGACACAGATAGAGTGGATGTGGAGAGGATGTTTCCTATAGTGGGGGAGTCTAGGACCAGAGGACACAGATAGATTGGATGTGGAGAGGATGTTTCCTATAGTGGGGGAGTCTAGGACCAGAGGACACAGATAGACTGGATGTGGAGAGGATGTTTCCTGTAGTGGCGGAGTCTAGGACCAGAGGACACAGATAGACTGGATGTGGAGAGGATGTTTCCTATAGTGGGGGAGTCTAGGACCAGAGGACACAGAGAGAGTGGATGTGGAGCGGATGTTTCCTATAGTGGGGGAGTCTAGGAGCAGTGGACACAGATAGAGTCGATGTGGAGAGGATGTTTCTTCTACTGGGGGAGTCTAGGACCAGAGGGACACAAATAGAGTGGATGTGGAGCGGATGTTTCCTTTAGTGGGGGAGTCTAGGACCAGAGGGCACAGATAGAGTGGATGTGGAGAGGATGTTTCCTATAGTGGGGGAGTCTGGGACCAGAGGGCACAGATTGAGTGGATGTGGAGAAGATGTTTCCTATAGTGGTGGAGTCTAGGACCAGAGGACACAGATAGAGTGGATGTGGAGAGGATGTTTCCTATAGTGGGGGAGTCTAGGACCAGAGGACACAGATAGAGTGGATGTGGAGCGGATGTTTCCTATTGTGGGGGAGTCTAGGACCAGAGGACACAGATCGAGTGGATGTGGAGAGGATGTTTCCTATAGTGGTGGCGGAGTCCAGGAGCAGGGCACACAGATAGAGTGGATGTGGAGAGGATGTTTCCTATAGTGGGGGAGTCTAGGACCAGAGGGCACAGATAGAGTGGATGTGGAGAGGATGTTTCCTGTAGTGGGGGAGTCTAGGACCAGAGGACACAGATAGAGTGGATGTGGAGAGGGTGTTTCCTATAGTGGGGGAGTCTAGGACCAGAGGACACAGATAGAGTGGATGTGGAGAGGATGTTTCCTATAGTGGGGGAGTCTAGGACCAGAGGAAACAGATAGAGAGGATGTGGAGAGGATGTTTCCTATAGTGGGGGAGTCTGAGACCAGAGGACACAGGTAGAGTGGATGTGGAGAGGTTGTTCCGTAGAGTGGGGGAGTCTAGGACCAGAGGACACAGATAGAGAGGATGTGGAGAGGATGTTTCCTATAGTGGGGGAGTCTAGGACCAGAGGACACAGATAGACTGGATGTGGAGAGGATGTTTCCTACAGTGGGGGAGTCTAGGACCAGAGGACACAGATAGA
Organism: Hypanus sabinus; assembly: GCF_030144855.1. Classification (NCBI taxonomy): domain Eukaryota; kingdom Metazoa; phylum Chordata; class Chondrichthyes; order Myliobatiformes; family Dasyatidae; genus Hypanus; species Hypanus sabinus. The sequence goes on along the minus strand of NW_026778975.1, from coordinate 140,767 downwards.
GTGGATGTGGAGCGGATGTTTCCTATAGTGGGGGAGTCTAGGACCAGTGGACACAGATAGAGTGGATGTGGAGAGGATGTTTCCTATAGTGGGGGAGTCTAGGACCAGAGGACACAGATAGAGTGGATGTGGAGCGGATGTTTCCTATAGTGGGGGAGTCTAGGACCAGTGGACACAAATAGTGTGGATGTGGAGCGGATGTTTCCTATAGTGGGGGAGTCTGAGACCAGAGGACACAGGTAGAGTGGATGTGGAGAGGTTGTTCCCTATAGTGGGGGAGTCTAGGACCAGAGGACACAGATAGAGAGGATGTGGAGAGGATGTTTCCTATAGTGGGGGAGTCTGAAACCAGAGGACACAGGTAGAGTGGATGTGGAGAGGTTGTTCACTTTAGTGGGGGAGTCTAGGACCAGAGGACACAGATAGAGTGGATGTGGAGAGGAGTTTTCCTATAGTGGGGGAGTCTAGGACCAGAGGACACAGATAGACTGGATGTGGAGAGGATGTTTCCTATAGTGGGGGAGTCTAGGACCAGAGGACACAGATAGAGTGGATGTGGAGCGGATGTTTCCTATGGGGAGTCTAGGAGCAGTGGACATAGATAGAGTGGATGTGGAGAGGATGTTTCTTATAGTGGGGGAGTCTAGGACCAGAGGGCACAGATAGAGTGGATGTGGAGAGGATGTTTCCTATAGTGGGGGAGTCTTGGACCAGAGGGCACAGATTGAGTGGATGTGGAGAAGATGTTTCCTATAGTGGGGGAGTCTAGGACCAGAGGACACAGATAGAGTGGATGTGGAGAGGATGTTTCCTATAGTGGGGGAGTCTAGGACTAGAGGACACAGATAGAGTGGATGTCGAGCGGATGTTTCCTATTGTGGGGGAGTCTAGGACCAGAGGACACAGATAGAGTGGATGTGGAGAGGATGTTTCCTATAGTGGTGGCGGAGTCCAGGAGCAGGGGACACAGATAGAGTGGATGTGGAGAGGATGTTTCCTATAGTGGGGGAGTCTAGGACCAGAGGGCACAGATAGAGTGGATGTGGAGAGGATGTTTCCTGTAGTGGGGGAGTCTAGGACCAGAGGACACAGATAGAGTGGATGTGGAGAGGATGTTTCCTATAGTGGGGGAGTCTAGGACCAGAGGACACAGATAGAGTGGATGTGGAGAGGATGTTTCCTATAGTGGGGTTGTCTAGGACCAGAGGAAACAGATAGAGTGGATGTGGAGAGGATGTTTCCTATAGAGGGGGAGTCTGAGACCAGAGGACACAGGTAGAGTGGATGTGGAGAGGTTGTTCCGTAGAGTGGGGGAGTCTAGGACCAGAGGACACAGATAGACTGGATGTGGAGAGGATGTTTCCTATAGTGGGGGAGTCTAGGACCAGAGGACACAGATAGAGTGGATGTGGAGCGGATGTTTCCTATAGTGGGGGAGTCTAGGACCAGTGGACACAGATAGAGTGGATGTGGAGAGGATGTTTCCTATAGTGGGTGAGTCTAGGACCAGAGGGACACAAATAGAATGGATGTGGAGCGGATGTTTCCTATAGTGTGGGAGTCTAGGAGCAGTGGACACAGATAGAGTGGATGTGGAGAGGATGTTTCTTATAGTGGGGGAGTCTAGGACCAGAGGGACACAAATAGAGTGGATGTGGAGCGGATGTTTCCTATAGTGGGGGAGTCTAGGACCAGAGGGCACAGATAGAGTGGATGTGGAGAGGATGTTTCCTGTAGTGGGGGAGTCTGGGACCAGAGGACACAGATAGAGTGGATGTGGAGCGGATGTTTCCTATAGTGGTGGAGTCTAGGACCAGTGGACACAAATAGAGTGGATGTGGAGAGGATGTTTCCTATAGTGGGGGTGTCTAGGACCAGAGGACACAGATAGAGTGGATGTGGAGCAGATGTTTCCTATAGTGGGGGAGTCTAGGACCAGTGGACACAAATAGTGTGGATGTGGAGCGGATGTTTCCTATAGTGGGGGAGTCTGAGACCAGAGGACACAGGTAGAGTGGATGTGGAGAGGTTGTTCCCTATAGTGGGGGAGTCTAGGACCAGAGGACACAGATAGAGAGGATGTGGAGAGGATGTTTCCTATAGTGGGGGAGTCTGAAACCAGAGGACACAGGTAGAGTGGATGTGGAGAGGTTGTTCACTTTAGTGGGGGAGTCTAGGACCAGAGGACACAGATAGAGTGGATGTGGAGAGGAGGTTTCCTATAGTGGGGGAGTCTAGGACCAGAGGACACAGATAGACTGGATGTGGAGAGGATGTTTCCTATAGTGGGGGAGTCTAGGACCAGAGGACACAGATAGAGTGGATGTGGAGCGGATGTTTCCTATGGGGAGTCTAGGAGCAGTGGACATAGATAGAGTGGATGTGGAGAGGATGTTTCTTATAGTGGGGGAGTCTAGGACCAGAGGGCGCAGATAGAGTGGATGTGGAGAGGATGTTTCCTATAGTGGGGGAGTCTTGGACCAGAGGGCACAGATTGAGTGGATGTGGAGAAGATGTTTCCTATAGTGGGGGAGTCTAGGACCAGAGGACACAGATAGAGTGGATGTGGAGAGGATGTTTCCTATAGTGGGGGAGTCTAGGACCAGAGGACACAGATAGAGTGGATGTGGAGAGGATGTTTCCTGTAGTGGGGGAGTCTAGGACCAGAGGACACAAATAGAGTGGATGTGGAGAGGATGTTTCCTATAGTGGGGGAGTCTAGGACCAGAGGACACAGATAGAGTGGATGTGGAGCGGATGTTTCCTATAGTGGGGGAGACTAGGACCAGTGGACACAGATAGAGTGGATGTGGAGAGGATGTTTCCTATAGTGGGGGAGTCTAGGAGCAGTGGACACAGATAGAGTGGATGTGGAGAGGATGTTTCTTATAGTGGGGGAGTCTAGGACCAGAGGGACACAAATAGAGTGGATGTGGAGCGGATGTTTCCTATAGTGGGGGAGTCTAGGACCAGAGGACACAGATAGAGTGGATGTGGAGCAGATGTTTCCTATAGTGGGGGAGTCTAGGACCAGAGGACACAGATAGTGTGGATGTGGAGAGGATGTTTCCTATAGTGGTGGCGGAGTCCAGGAGCAGGGGACACAGATAGAGTGGATGTGGGGAGGATGTTTCCTATAGTGGGGGAGTCTAGGACCAGAGGGCACAGATAGAGTGGATGTGGAGAGGATGTTTCCTGTAGTGGGGGAGTCTAGGACCAGAGGACACAAATAGAGTGGATGTGGAGAGGATGTTTCCTATAGTGGGGGAGTCTAGGACCAGAGGACACAGATAGAGAGGATGTGGAGAGGATGTTTCCTATAGTGGGGGAGTCTAGGACCAGAGGACACAGATAGAGTGGATGTGGAGAGGATGTTTCCTATAGTGGGGGAGTCTAGGACCAGAGGACAGAGATAGACTGGATGTGGAGAGGATGTTTCCTATAGTGGGGGAGTCTAGGACGAGAGGACACAGATAGAGTGGATGTGGAGCCGATGTTTCCTATAGTGGGGGAGTCTAGGACCAGTGGACACAGATAGAGTGGATGTGGAGAGGATGTTTCCTATAGTGGGGGAGTCTAGGACCAGAGGACACAGATAGAGAGGATGTTTCCTATAGTGGGGGAGTCTGAGACCAGAGGACACAGGTAGAGTGGATGTGGAGAGGTTGTTCCGTATAGTGGGGGAGTCTAGGAGCAGTGGACACAGATAGAGTGGATGTGGAGAGGATGTTTCTTATAGTGGGGGAGTCTAGGACCAGAGGGACACAAATAGAGTGGATGTGGAGCGGATGTTTCCTATAGTGGGGGAGTCTAGGACCAGAGGGCACAGATAGAGTGGATGTGGAGAGGATGTTTCCTATAGAGGGGGAGTCTGGGACCAGAGGGCACAGATAGAGTGGATGTGGAGAAGATGTTTCCTATAGTGGGGGAGTCTAGGACCAGAGGACACAGATAGAGTGGATGTGGAGAGAATGTTTCCTATAGTGCGGGAGTCTAGGACCAGAGGACACAGATAGAGTGGATGTGGAGAGGATGTTTCCTATAGTGGGGGAGTCTAGGACCAGAGGGCACAGATAGAGTGGATGTGGAGAAGATGTTTCCTGTAGTGGGGAGTCTAGGACCAGAGGACACAGATAGAGTGGATGTGGAGAGGATGTTTCCTATAGAGGGGGCGGAGTCCAGGAGCAGGGGACACAGATAGAGTGGATGTGGAGAGCATGTTTTCTATAGTGGGGGAGTCTAGGACCAGAGGACACAGATAGAGTGGATGTGGAGAGGATGTGTTCCTATGGTGGAGGGGGTCTAGGACCAGAGGACACAGATAGAGTGGATGTGGAGAGGATGTTTCCTATAGTGGGGATCTAGGACCAGAGGACACAGATAGAGTGGATGTGGAGCGGATGTTTCCTATAGTGGGGGAGTCTAGGACCAGTGGACACAGATAGAGTGGATGTGGAGAGGATGTTTCCTATAGTGGGGGAGTCTAGGACCAGAGGACACAGATAGAGAGGATGTGGAGAGGATGTTTCCTATAGTGGGGGAGTCTGAGACCAGAGGACACAGGTAGAGTGGATGTGGAGAGGTTGTTCCCTATAGTGGGGGAGTCTAGGACCAGAGGACACAGATAGAGAGGATGTGGAGAGGATGTTTCCTATAGTGGGGGAGTCTAGGACCAGAGGACACAGATAGAGTGGATGTCGAGCGGATGTTTCCTATTGTGGGGGAGTCTAGGACCAGAGGACACAGGTAGAGTGGATGTGGAGAGGATGTTTCCTATAGTGGTGGCGGAGTCCAGGAGCAGGGGACACAGATAGAGTGGATGTGGAGAGGATGTTTCCTATAGTGGGGGAGTCTAGGACCAGAGGGCACAGATAGAGTGGATGTGGAGAGGATGTTTCCTGTAGTGGGGGAGTCTAGGACCAGAGGACACAGACAGAGTGGATGTGGAGAGGATGTTTCCGATAGTGGGGGAGTCTAGGACCACAGGACACAGATAGAGTGGATGTGGAGAGGATGTTTCCTATAGTGGGGGAGTCTAGGACCAGAGGAAACAGATAGAGTGGATGTGGAGAGGATGTTTCCTATAGAGGGGGAGTCTGAGACCAGAGGACACAGGTAGAGTGGATGTGGAGCGGATGTTTCCTATAGTGGGGGAGTCTAGGACCAGAGGGACACAGGTAGAGTGGATGTGGAGCGGATGTTTCCTATAATGGGGGAGACTAGGACCAGAGGGCACAGATAGAGTGGATGTGGAGAGGATGTTTCCTTTAGTGGGGGAGTCTGTGACCAGAGGGCACAGATAGAGTGGATGTGGAGAGGATGTTTCCTATAGTGGGGGAGTCTAGGACCAGAGGACACAGATAGAGTGGATGTGGAGAGGATGTTTCCTATAGTGGGGGAGTCTAGGACGAGAGGACACAGATAGAGTGGAGGTGGAGAGGATGTTTCCTATAGTGGGGGCGGAGTCCAGGAGCAGGGGACACAGATAGAGTGGATGTGGAGAGGATGTTTCCTATAGTGGGGGAGTCTAGGACCAGAGGACACAGATAGAGTGGATGTGGAGAGGATGTCTTCCTATGGTGGGGGGGGTCTAGGACCAGAGGACACAGATAGAGTGGATGTGGAGAGGATGTTTCCTATAGTGGGGGTCTAGGACCAGAGGAAACAGATAGACTGGATGTGGAGAGGATGTTTCCTACAGTGGGGGAGTCTAGGACCAGAGGGCACAGATAGAGTGGATGTGGAGAAGATGTTTCCTGTAGTGGGGAGTCTAGGAACAGAGGACACAGATAGAGTGGATGTGGAGAGGATGTTTCCTATAGTGGGTGAGTCTAGGACCAGAGGGACACAAATAGAGTGGATGTGGAGCGGATGTTTCCTATAGTGGGGGAGACTAGGACCAGAGGGCACAGATAGAGTGGATGTGGAGAGGATGTTTCCTATAGTGGGGGAGTCTAGGACCAGAGGACACAGATAGAGTGGATGTGGAGAAGATGTTTCCTATAGTGGGGGAGTCTAGGACCAGAGGACACAGGGATAGAGTGGATGTGGAGAGGATGTTTCCTATAGTGGGGGCGGAGTCCAGGAGCAGGGGACACTGATAGAGTGGATGTGGAGAGGATGTTTCCTATAGTGGGGGAGTCTAGGACCAGAGGACACAGATAGAGTGGATGTGGAGAGGATGTTTCCTATAGTGGGGGAGTCTAGGACCAGAGGACACAGATAGAGTGGATGTGGAGCGGATGTTTCCTATAGTGGGGGAGTCTAGGACCAGAGGACACAGATAGAGAGGATGTGGAGAGGATGTTTCCTATAGTGGGGGAGTCTGAGACCAGAGGACACAGGTAGAGTGGATTTGGAGAGGTTGTTCCCTATAGTGGGGGAGTCTAGGACCAGAGGACACAGATAGAGAGGATGTGGAGAGGATGTTTCCTATAGTGGGGGAGTCTGAGACCAGAGGACACAGGTAGAGTGGATGTGGAGAGGTTGTTCCCTATAGTGGGGGAGTCTAGGACCAGAAGACACAGATAGAGTGGATGTGGAGAGGATGTTTCCTATAGTGGGGGAGTCTAGGACCAGAGGACACAGATAGACTGGATGTGTAGAGGATGTTTCCTATAGTGCGGGAGTCTAGGACCAGAGGACACAGATAGAGTGGATGTGGAGCGGATGTTTCCTATAGTGGGGGAGTCTAGGAGCAGTGGACACAGATAGAGTGGATGTGGAGAGGATGTTTCTTATAGTGGGGGAGTCTAGGACCAGAGGGACACAAATACAGTGGATGTGGAGCGGATGTTTCCTATAGTGGGGGAGTCTAGGACCAGAGGGCACAGATAGAGTGGATGTGGAGAGGATGTTTCCTATAGTGGGGGAGTCTGGGACCAGAGGGCACAGATTGAGTGGATGTGGAGAGGATGTTTCCTATAGTGGGGGAGTCTAGGACCAGAGGACACAGATAGAGTGGATGTGGAGCAGATGTTTCCTATAGTGGGGGAGTCTAGGACCAGAGGACACAGATAGTGTGGATGTGGAGAGGATGTTTCCTATAGTGGTGGCGGAGTCCAGGAGCAGGGGACACAGATAGAGTGGATGTGGAGAGGATGTTTCCTATAGTGGGGGAGTCTAGGACCAGAGGGCACAGATAGAGTGGATGTGGAGAGGATGTTTCCTGTAGTGGGGGAGTCTAGGACCAGAGGACACAAATAGAGTGGATGTGGAGAGGATGTTTCCTATAGTGGGGGAGTCTAGGACCAGAGGACACAGATAGAGTGGATGTGGAGCGGATGTTTCCTATAGTGGGGGAGACTAGGACCAGTGGACACAGATAGAGTGGATGTGGAGAGGATGTTTCCTATAGTGGGGGAGTCTAGGAGCAGTGGACACAGATAGAGTGGATGTGGAGAGGATGTTTCTTATAGTGGGGGAGTCTAGGACCAGAGGGACACAAATAGAGTGGATGTGGAGCGGATGTTTCCTATAGTGGGGGAGTCTAGGACCAGAGGGCACAGATAGAGTGGATGTGGAGAGGATGTTTCCTATAGTGGGGGAGTCTGGGACCAGAGGGCACAGATTGAGTGGATGTGGAGAAGATGTTTCCTATAGTGGGGCAGTCTAGGACCAGAGTACACAGATAGAGTGGATGTGGAGAGGATGTTTCCTATAGTGGGGGAGTCTAGGACCAGAGGACACAGATAGAGTGGATGTGGAGCAGATGTTTCCTATAGTGGGGGAGTCTAGGACCAGAGGACACAGATAGTGTGGATGTGGAGAGGATGTTTCCTATAGTGGTGGCGGAGTCCAGGAGCAGGGGACACAGATAGAGTGGATGTGGGGAGGATGTTTCCTATAGTGGGGGAGTCTAGGACCAGAGGGCACAGATAGAGTGGATGTGGAGAGGATGTTTCCTGTAGTGGGGGAGTCTAGGACCAGAGGACACAAATAGAGTGGATGTGGAGAGGATGTTTCCTATAGTGGGGGAGTCTAGGACCAGAGGACACAGATAGAGAGGATGTGGAGAGGATGTTTCCTATAGTGGGGGAGTCTAGGACCAGAGGACACAGATAGAGTGGATGTGGAGAGGATGTTTCCTATAGTGGGGGAGTCTAGGACCAGAGGACAGAGATAGACTGGATGTGGAGAGGATGTTTCCTATAGTGGGGGAGTCTAGGACGAGAGGACACAGATAGAGTGGATGTGGAGCCGATGTTTCCTATAGTGGGGGAGTCTAGGACCAGTGGACACAGATAGAGTGGATGTGGAGAGGATGTTTCCTATAGTGGGGGAGTCTAGGACCAGAGGACACAGATAGAGAGGATGTTTCCTATAGTGGGGGAGTCTGAGACCAGAGGACACAGGTAGAGTGGATGTGGAGAGGTTGTTCCGTATAGTGGGGGAGTCTAGGAGCAGTGGACACAGATAGAGTGGATGTGGAGAGGATGTTTCTTATAGTGGGGGAGTCTAGGACCAGAGGGACACAAATAGAGTGGATGTGGAGCGGATGTTTCCTATAGTGGGGGAGTCTAGGACCAGAGGGCACAGATAGAGTGGATGTGGAGAGGATGTTTCCTATAGAGGGGGAGTCTGGGACCAGAGGGCACAGATAGAGTGGATGTGGAGAAGATGTTTCCTATAGTGGGGGAGTCTAGGACCAGAGGACACAGATAGAGTGGATGTGGAGAGAATGTTTCCTATAGTGCGGGAGTCTAGGACCAGAGGACACAGATAGAGTGGATGTGGAGAGGATGTTTCCTATAGTGGGGGAGTCTAGGACCAGAGGGCACAGATAGAGTGGATGTGGAGAAGATGTTTCCTGTAGTGGGGAGTCTAGGACCAGAGGACACAGATAGAGTGGATGTGGAGAGGATGTTTCCTATAGAGGGGGCGGAGTCCAGGAGCAGGGGACACAGATAGAGTGGATGTGGAGAGCATGTTTTCTATAGTGGGGGAGTCTAGGACCAGAGGACACAGATAGAGTGGATGTGGAGAGGATGTGTTCCTATGGTGGGGGGGGTCTAGGACCAGAGGACACAGATAGAGTGGATGTGGAGAGGATGTTTCCTATAGTGGGGATCTAGGACCAGAGGACACAGATAGAGTGGATGTGGAGCGGATGTTTCCTATATTGGGGGAGTCTAGGACCAGTGGACACAGATAGAGTGGATGTGGAGAGGATGTTTCCTATAGTGGGGGAGTCTAGGACCAGAGGACACAGATAGAGAGGATGTGGAGAGGATGTTTCCTATAGTGGGGGAGTCTGAGACCAGAGGACACAGGTAGAGTGGATGTGGAGAGGTTGTTCCCTATAGTGGGGGAGTCTAGGACCAGAGGACACAGATAGAGAGGATGTGGAGAGGATGTTTCCTATAGTGGGGGAGTCTAGGACCAGAGGACACAGATAGACTGGATGTGGAGAGGATGTTCCCTATAGTGGGGGAGTCTGGGACCAGAGGGCACAGATTGAGTGGATGTGGAGAAGATGTTTCCTATAGTGGGGGCGGAGTCCAGGAGCAGGGGACACAGATAGAGTGGATGTGGAGAGCATGTTTTCTATAGTGGGGGAGTCTAGGACCAGAGGACACAGATAGAGTGGATGTGGAGAGGATGTGTTCCTATGGTGGGGGGGGTCTAGGACCAGAGGACACAGATAGAGTGGATGTGGAGAGGATGTTTCCTATAGTGGGGATCTAGGACCAGAGGACACAGATAGAGTGGATGTGGAGCGGATGTTTCCTATAGTGGGGGAGTCTAGGACCAGTGGACACAGATAGAGTGGATGTGGAGAGGATGTTTCCTATAGTGGGGGAGTCTAGGACCAGAGGACACAGATAGAGAGGATGTGGAGAGGATGTTTCCTATAGTGGGGGAGTCTGAGACCAGAGGACACAGGTAGAGTGGATGTGGAGAGGTTGTTCCCTATAGTGGGGGAGTCTAGGACCAGAGGACACAGATAGAGAGGATGTGGAGAGGATGTTTCCTATAGTGGGGGAGTCTAGGACCAGAGGACACAGATAGACTGGATGTGGAGAGGATGTTCCCTATAGTGGGGGAGTCTGGGACCAGAGGGCACAGTTTGAGTGGATGTGGAGAAGATGTTTCCTATAGTGGGGGAGTCTAGGACCAGAGGACACAGATAGAGTGGATGTGGAGCGGATGTTTCCTATAGTGGGGGAGTCTAGGACCAGAGGACACAGATAGAGTGGATGTGGAGAGGATGTTTCCTATAGTGGTGGCGGAGTCCAGGAGCAGGGGACACAGATAGAGTGGATGTGGAGAGGATGTTTCCTATAGTGGGGGAGTCTAGGACCAGAGGGCACAGATAGAGTGGATGTGGAGAGGATGTTTCCTGTAGTGGGGGAGTCTAGGACCAGAGGACACAAATAGAGTGGATGTGGAGAGGATGTTTCCTATAGTGGGGGAGTCTAGGACCAGAGGACACAGATAGAGAGGATGTGGAGAGGATGTTTCCTATAGTGGGGGAGTCTAGGACTAGAGGACACAGATAGAGTGGATGTGGAGAGGATGTTTCCTATAGTGGGGGAGTCTAGGACCAGAGGACACAGATAGACTGGATGTGGAGAGGATGTTTCCTATAGTGGGGGAGTCTAGGACCAGAGGACACAGATGGAGTGGATGTGGAGCGGATGTTTCCTATAGTGGGGGAGTCTAGGACCAGTGGACACAGATAGAGTGGATTTGGAGAGGATGTTTCCTATAGTGGGGGAGTCTAGGACCAGAGGGACTCAAATAGAGTGGATGTGGAGCGGATGTTTCCTATAGTGGGGGACTCTAGGACCAGAGGGCACAGATAGAGTGGATGTGGAGAGGATGTTTCCTTTAGTGGGGGAGTCTGTGACCAGAGGGCACAGATAGAGTGGATGTGGAGAGGATGTTTCCTATAGTGGGGGAGTCTAGGACCAGAGGGCACAGATAGAGTGGATGTGGAGCGGATGTTTCCTATAGTGGGGGAGTCTAGGACCAGAGGACACAGATAGAGAGGATGTGGAGAGGATGTTTCCTATAGTGGGGGAGTCTGAGACCAGAGGACACAGGTAGAGTGGATGTGGAGAGGTTGTTCCCTATAGTGGGGGAGTCTAGGACCAGAGGACACAGATAGAGAGGGTGTTTCCTATAGTGGGGGAGTCTGAGACCAGAGGACACAGGTAGAGTGGATGTGGAGAGGTTGTTCCGTATAGTGGGGGAGTCTAGGACCAGAGGACACAGATAGAGTGGATGTGGAGAGGATGTTTCCTATAGTGGGGGAGTCTAGAACCAGAGGACACAGATAGACTGGATGTGGAGAGGATGTTTCCTATAGTGGGGGAGTCTAGGACCAGAGGACACAGATAGAGTGGATGTGGAGCGGATGTTTCCTATAGTGGGGGAGTCTAGGAGCAGTGGACACAGATAGAGTGGATGTGGAGAGGATGTTTCTTATAGTGGGGGAGTCTAGGACCAGAGGGACACAAATAGAGTGGATGTGGAGCGGATGTTTCCTATAGTGGGGGAGTCTAGGACCAGAGGGCACAGATAGAGTGGATGTGGAGAGGATGTTTCCTATAGTGGGGGAGTCTGGGACCAGAGGGCACAGATAGAGTGGATGTGGAGAAGATGTTTCCTATAGTGGGGGAGTCTAGGACCAGAGGACACAGATAGAGTGGATGTGGAGAGGATGTTTCCTATAGTGGTGGCGGAGTCCAGGAGCAGGGGACACAGATAGAGTGGATGTGGAGAGGATGTTTCCTATAGTGGGGGAGTCTAGGACCAGAGGGCACAGATAGAGTGGATGTGGAGAGGATGTTTCCTGTAGTGGGGGAGTCTAGGACCAGAGGACACAAATAGAGTGGATGTGGAGAGGATGTTTCCTATAGTGGGGGAGTCTAGGACCAGAGGACACAGATAGAGAGGATGTGGAGAGGATGTTTCCTATAGTGGGGGAGTCTAGGACTAGAGGACACAGATAGAGTGGATGTGGAGAGGATGTTTCCTATAGTGGGGGAGTCTAGGACCAGAGGACACAGATAGACTGGATGTGGAGAGGATGTTTCCTATAGTGGGGGAGTCTAGGACCAGAGGACACAGATGGAGTGGATGTGGAGCGGATGTTTCCTATAGTGGGGGAGTCTAGGACCAGTGGACACAGATAGAGTGGATTTGGAGAGGATGTTTCCTATAGTGGGGGAGTCTAGGACCAGAGGGACACAAATAGAGTGGATGTGGAGCGGATGTTTCCTATAGTGGGGGACTCTAGGACCAGAGGGCACAGATAGAGTGGATGTGGAGAGGATGTTTCCTTTAGTGGGGGAGTCTGTGACCAGAGGGCACAGATAGAGTGGATGTGGAGAGGATGTTTCCTATAGTGGGGGAGTCTAGGACCAGAGGACACAGATAGAGAGGATGTGGAGAGGATGTTTCCTATAGTGGGGGAGTCTGAGACCAGAGGACACAGGTAGAGTGGATGTGGAGAGGTTGTTCCCTATAGTGGGGGAGTCTAGGACCAGAGGACACAGATAGAGAGGGTGTTTCCTATAGTGGGGGAGTCTGAGACCAGAGGACACAGGTAGAGTGGATGTGGAGAGGTTGTTCCGTATAGTGGGGGAGTCTAGGACCAGAGGACACAGATAGAGTGGATGTGGAGAGGTTGTTCCCTATAGTGGGGGAGTCTAGGACCAGAGGACACAGATAGAGAGGGTGTTTCCTATAGTGGGGGAGTCTGAGACCAGAGGACACAGGTAGAGTGGATGTGGAGAGGTTGTTCCGTATAGTGGGGGAGTCTAGGACCAGAGGACACAGATAGAGTGGATGTGGAGAGGATGTTTCCTATAGTGGGGGAGTCTAGAACCAGAGGACACAGATAGACTGGATGTGGAGAGGATGTTTCCTATAGTGGGGGAGTCTAGGACCAGAGGACACAGATAGAGTGGATGTGGAGCGGATGTTTCCTATAGTGGGGGAGTCTAGGAGCACTGGACACAGATAGAGTGGATGTGGAGAGGATGTTTCTTATAGTGGGGGAGTCTAGGACCAGAGGGACACAAATAGACTGGATGTGGAGCGGATGTTTCCTATAGTGGGGGAGTCTAGGACCAGAGGGCACAGATAGAGTGGATGTGGAGAGGATGTTTCCTATAGTGGGGGAGTCTGGGACCAGAGGGCACAGATAGAGTGGATGTGGAGAAGATGTTTCCTATAGTGGGGGAGTCTAGGACCAGAGGACACAGATAGAGTGGATATGGAGAGAATGTTTCCTATAGTGGGGGAGTCTAGGACCAGAGGGCACAGATAGAGTGGATGTGGAGAAGATGTTTCCTGTAGTGGGGAGTCTAGGACCAGAGGACACAGATAGAGTGGATATGGAGAGGATGTTTCCTATAGAGGGGGCGGAGTCCAGGAGCAGGGGACACAGATAGAGTGGATGTGGAGAGGATGTTTCCTATAGTGGGGGAGTCTAGGACCAGAGGACACAGATAGGGTGGATGTGGAGAGGATGTGTTCCTATGGTGGGGGGGGGGTCTAGGACCAGAGCACACAGATAGAGTGGATGTGGAGAGGATGTTTCCTATAGTGGGGGAGTCTAGGACCAGAGGACACAGATAGAGTGGATGTGGAGAGCATGTTTCCTATAGTGGGGGAGTCTAGGACCAGAGGACACAGATAGAGTGGATGTGGAGAGGATGTTTCCTGTAGTGGGGGAGTCTAGGACCAGAGGACACAGATAGAGTGGATGTGGAGAGGATGTTTCCTATAGTGGGGGAGTCTAGGACCAGAGGAAACAGATAGAGTGGATGTGGAGAGGATGTTTCCTATAGTGGGGGAGTCTGAGACCAGAGGACACAGGTAGAGTGGATGTGGAGAGGTTGTTCCGTATAGTGGGGGAGTCTAGGACCAGAGGACACAGATAGAGTGGATGTGGAGAGGATGTTTCCTATAGTGGGGGAGTCTAGGACCAGAGGACACAGATAGAGTGGATGCGGAGAGGATGTTTCCTATAGTGGGGGAGTCTAGGACCAGAGGACACAGATAGATTGGATGTGGAGAGGATGTTTCCTGTAGTGGGGGAGTCTAGGACCAGAGGACACAGATAGAGTGGGTGTGGAGCGGATGTTTCCTATAGTGGGGGAGTCTAGGACCAGTGGACACAGATAGAGTGGATGTGGAGAGGATGTTTCCTATAGTGGGGGAGTCTAGGACCAGAGGGACACAAATAGAGTGGATGTGGAGCGGATGTTTCCTATAGTGGGGGAGTCTAGGACCAGAGGACACAGATAGAGAGGATGTGGAGAGGATGTTTCCTATAGTGGGGGAGTCTGAGACCAGAGGACACAGGTAGAGTGGATGTGGAGAGGTTGTTCCCTATAGTGGGGGAGTCTAGGACCAGAGGACACAGATAGAGAGGATGTGGAGAGGATGTTTCCTATAGTGTGGGAGTCTGAGACCAGAGGACACAGGTAGAGTGGATGTGGAAAGGTTGTTCCCTATAGTGGGGGAGTCTAGGACCAGAGGATACAGATAGAGTGGATGTGGAGAGGATGTTTCCTATAGTGGGGGAGTCTAGGACCAGAGGACACAGATAGAGTGGATGTGGCGCGGATGTTTCCTATAGTGGGGGAGTCTAGGAGCAGTGGACACAGATAGAGTGGATGTGGAGAGGATGTTTCTTATTGTGGGGGAGTCTAGGACCAGAGGGACACAAATAGAGTGGATGTGGAGCGGATGTTTCCTATAGTGGGGGATTCTAGGACCAGAGGACACAGATAGAGTGGATGTGGAGAGAATGTTTCCTATAGTGGGGGAGTCTGGGACCAGAGGGCACAGATTGAGTGGGTGTGGAGAAGATGTTTCCTATAGTGGGGGAGTCTAGGACCAGAGTACACAGATAGAGTGGATGTGGAGAGGATGTTTCCTATAGTGGGGGAGTCTAGGACCAGAGGACACAGATAGAGTGGATGTGGAGAAGATGTTTCCTATAGTGGGGGAGTCTAGGACCAGAGGACACAGATAGAGTGGATGTGGAGAGAATGTTTCCTATAGTGCGTGAGTCTAGGACCAGAGGACACAGATAGAGTGGATGTGGAGAGGATGTTTCCTATAGTGGGGGAGTCTAGGACCAGAGGACACAGATAGAGTGGATGTGGAGCGGATGTTTCCTATAGTGGGGGAGTCTAGGACCAGAGGACACAGATAGAGAGGATGTGGAGAGGATGTTTCCTATAGTGGGGGAGTCTGAGACCAGAGGACACAGGTAGAGTGGATTTGGAGAGGTTGTTCCCTATAGTGGGGGAGTCTAGGACCAGAGGACACAGATAGAGAGGATGTGGAGAGGATGTTTCCTATAGTGTGGGAGTCTGAGACCAGAGGACACAGGTAGAGTGGATGTGGAAAGGTTGTTCCCTATAGTGGGGGAGTCTAGGACCAGAGGATACAGATAGAGTGGATGTGGAGAGGATGTTTCCTATAGTGGGGGAGTCTAGGACCAGAGGACACAGATAGAGTGGATGTGGCGCGGATGTTTCCTATAGTGGGGGAGTCTAGGAGCAGTGGACACAGATAGAGTGGATGTGGAGAGGATGTTTCTTATTGTGGGGGAGTCTAGGACCAGAGGGACACAAATAGAGTGGATGTGGAGCGGATGTTTCCTATAGTGGGGGATTCTAGGACCAGAGGACACAGATAGAGTGGATGTGGAGAGAATGTTTCCTATAGTGGGGGAGTCTGGGACCAGAGGGCACAGATTGAGTGGGTGTGGAGAAGATGTTTCCTATAGTGGGGGAGTCTAGGACCAGAGTACACAGATAGAGTGGATGTGGAGAGGATGTTTCCTATAGTGGGGGAGTCTAGGACCAGAGGACACAGATAGAGTGGATGTGGAGAAGATGTTTCCTATAGTGGGGGAGTCTAGGACCAGAGGACACAGATAGAGTGGATGTGGAGAGAATGTTTCCTATAGTGCGTGAGTCTAGGACCAGAGGACACAGATAGAGTGGATGTGGAGAGGATGTTTCCTATAGTGGGGGAGTCTAGGACCAGAGGACACAGATAGAGTGGATGTGGAGCGGATGTTTCCTATAGTGGGGGAGTCTAGGACCAGAGGACACAGATAGAGAGGATGTGGAGAGGATGTTTCCTATAGTGGGGGAGTCTGAGACCAGAGGACACAGGTAGAGTGGATTTGGAGAGGTTGTTCCCTATAGTGGGGGAGTCTAGGACCAGAGGACACAGATAGAGAGGATGTGGAGAGGATGTTTCCTATAGTGGGGGAGTCTGAGACCAGAGGACACAGGTAGAGTGGATGTGGAGAGGGTGTTCCCTATAGTGGGGGAGTCTAGGACCAGAAGACACAGATAGAGTGGATGTGGAGAGGATGTTTCCTATAGTGGGGGAGTCTAGGACCAGAGGACACAGATAGACTGGATGTGTAGAGGATGTTTCCTATAGTGCGGGAGTCTAGGACCAGAGGACACAGATAGAGTGGATGTGGAGCGGATGTTTCCTATAGTGGGGGAGTCTAGGAGCAGTGGACACAGATAGAGTGGATGTGGAGAGGATGTTTCTTATAGTGGGGGAGTCTAGGACCAGAGGGACACAAATAGAGTGGATGTGGAGCGGATGTTTCCTATAGTGGGGGAGTCTAGGACCAGAGGGCACAGATAGAGTGGATGTGGAGAGGATGTTTCCTATAGTGGGGGAGTCTGGGACCAGAGGGCACAGATTGAGTGGATGTGGAGAGGATGTTTCCTATAGTGGGGGAGTCTAGGACCAGAGGACAAAGATAGAGTGGATGTGGAGCAGATGTTTCCTATAGTGGGGGAGTCTAGGACCAGAGGACACAGATAGTGTGGATGTGGAGAGGATGTTTCCTATAGTGGTGGCGGAGTCCAGGATCAGGGGACACAGATAGAGTGGATGTGGAGAGGATGTTTCCTATAGTGGGGGAGTCTAGGACCAGAGGGCACAGATAGAGTGGATGTGGAGAGGATGTTTCCTGTAGTGGGGGAGTCTAGGACCAGAGGACACAAATAGAGTGGATGTGGAGAGGATGTTTCCTATAGTGGGGGAGTCTAGGACCAGAGGACACAGATAGAGTGGATGTGGAGCGGATGTTTCCTATAGTGGGGGAGTCTAGGACCAGTGGACACAGATACAGTGGATGTGGAGAGGATGTTTCCTATAGTGGGGGAGTCTAGGAGCAGTGGACACAGATAGAGTGGATGTGGAGAGGATGTTTCTTATAGTGGGGGAGTCTAGGACCAGAGGGACACAAATAGAGTGGATGTGGAGCGGATGTTTCCTATAGTGGGGGAGTCTAGGACCAGAGGGCACAGATAGAGTGGATGTGGAGAGGATGTTTCCTGTAGTGGGGGAGTCTAGGACCAGAGGACACAAATAGAGTGGATGTGGAGAGGATGTTTCCTATAGTGGGGGAGTCTAGGACCAGAGGACACAGATAGAGAGGATGTGGAGAGGATGTTTCCTATAGTGGGGGAGTCTAGGACTAGAGGACACAGATAGAGTGGATGTGGAGAGGATGTTTCCTATAGTGGGGGAGTCTAGGACCAGAGGACACAGATAGACTGGATGTGGAGAGGATGTTTCCTATAGTGGGGGAGTCTAGGACCAGAGGACACAGATGGAGTGGATGTGGAGCGGATGTTTCCTATAGTGGGGGAGTCTAGGACCAGTGGACACAGATAGAGTGGATTTGGAGAGGATGTTTCCTATAGTGGGGGAGTCTAGGACCAGAGGGACTCAAATAGAGTGGATGTGGAGCGGATGTTTCCTATAGTGGGGGACTCTAGGACCAGAGGGCACAGATAGAGTGGATGTGGAGAGGATGTTTCCTTTAGTGGGGGAGTCTGTGACCAGAGGGCACAGATAGAGTGGATGTGGAGAGGATGTTTCCTATAGTGGGGGAGTCTAGGACCAGAGGGCACAGATAGAGTGGATGTGGAGCGGATGTTTCCTATAGTGGGGGAGTCTAGGACCAGAGGACACAGATAGAGAGGATGTGGAGAGGATGTTTCCTATAGTGGGGGAGTCTGAGACCAGAGGACACAGGTAGAGTGGATGTGGAGAGGTTGTTCCCTATAGTGGGGGAGTCTAGGACCAGAGGACACAGATAGAGAGGGTGTTTCCTATAGTGGGGGAGTCTGAGACCAGAGGACACAGGTAGAGTGGATGTGGAGAGGTTGTTCCGTATAGTGGGGGAGTCTAGGACCAGAGGACACAGATAGAGTGGATGTGGAGAGGATGTTTCCTATAGTGGGGGAGTCTAGAACCAGAGGACACAGATAGACTGGATGTGGAGAGGATGTTTCCTATAGTGGGGGAGTCTAGGACCAGAGGACACAGATAGAGTGGATGTGGAGCGGATGTTTCCTATAGTGGGGGAGTCTAGGAGCAGTGGACACAGATAGAGTGGATGTGGAGAGGATGTTTCTTATAGTGGGGGAGTCTAGGACCAGAGGGACACAAATAGAGTGGATGTGGAGCGGATGTTTCCTATAGTGGGGGAGTCTAGGACCAGAGGGCACAGATAGAGTGGATGTGGAGAGGATGTTTCCTATAGTGGGGGAGTCTGGGACCAGAGGGCACAGATAGAGTGGATGTGGAGAAGATGTTTCCTATAGTGGGGGAGTCTAGGACCAGTGGACACAGATAGAGTGGATTTGGAGAGGATGTTTCCTATAGTGGGGGAGTCTAGGACCAGAGGGACACAAATAGAGTGGATGTGGAGCGGATGTTTCCTATAGTGGGGGACTCTAGGACCAGAGGGCACAGATAGAGTGGATGTGGAGAGGATGTTTCCTTTAGTGGGGGAGTCTGTGACCAGAGGGCACAGATAGAGTGGATGTGGAGAGGATGTTTCCTATAGTGGGGGAGTCTAGGACCAGAGGACACAGATAGAGAGGATGTGGAGAGGATGTTTCCTATAGTGGCGGAGTCTGAGACCAGAGGACACAGGTAGAGTGGATGTGGAGAGGTTGTTCCCTATAGTGGGGGAGTCTAGGACCAGAGGACACAGATAGAGAGGGTGTTTCCTATAGTGGGGGAGTCTGAGACCAGAGGACACAGGTAGAGTGGATGTGGAGAGGTTGTTCCGTATAGTGGGGGAGTCTAGGACCAGAGGACACAGATAGAGTGGATGTGGAGAGGTTGTTCCCTATAGTGGGGGAGTCTAGGACCAGAGGACACAGATAGAGAGGGTGTTTCCTATAGTGGGGGAGTCTGAGACCAGAGGACACAGGTAGAGTGGATGTGGAGAGGTTGTTCCGTATAGTGGGGGAGTCTAGGACCAGAGGACACAGATAGAGTGGATGTGGAGAGGATGTTTCCTATAGTGGGGGAGTCTAGAACCAGAGGACACAGATAGACTGGATGTGGAGAGGATGTTTCCTATAGTGGGGGAGTCTAGGACCAGAGGACACAGATAGAGTGGATGTGGAGCGGATGTTTCCTATAGTGGGGGAGTCTAGGAGCACTGGACACAGATAGAGTGGATGTGGAGAGGATGTTTCTTATAGTGGGGGAGTCTAGGACCAGAGGGACACAAATAGACTGGATGTGGAGCGGATGTTTCCTATAGTGGGGGAGTCTAGGACCAGAGGGCACAGATAGAGTGGATGTGGAGAGGATGTTTCCTATAGTGGGGGAGTCTGGGACCAGAGGGCACAGATAGAGTGGATGTGGAGAAGATGTTTCGTATAGTGGGGGAGTCTAGGACCAGAGGACACAGATAGAGTGGATGTGGAGAGAATGTTTCCTATAGTGGGGGAGTCTAGGACCAGAGGGCACAGATAGAGTGGATGTGGAGAAGATGTTTCCTGTAGTGGGGAGTCTAGGACCAGAGGACACAGATAGAGTGGATGTGGAGAGGATGTTTCCTATAGAGGGGGCGGAGTCCAGGAGCAGGGGACACAGATAGAGTGGATGTGGAGAGGATGTTTCCTATAGTGGGGGAGTCTAGGACCAGAGGACACAGATAGGGTGGATGTGGAGAGGATGTGTTCCTATGGTGGGGGGGGGGTCTAGGACCAGAGCACACAGATAGAGTGGATGTGGAGAGGATGTTTCCTATAGTGGGGGAGTCTAGGACCAGAGGACACAGATAGAGTGGATGTGGAGAGGATGTTTCCTATAGTGGGGGAGTCTAGGACCAGAGGACACAGATAGAGTGGATGTGGAGAGGATGTTTCCTGTAGTGGGGGAGTCTAGGACCAGAGGACACAGATAGAGTGGATGTGGAGAGGATGTTTCCTATAGTGGGGGAGTCTAGGACCAGAGGAAACAGATAGAGTGGATGTGGAGAGGATGTTTCCTATAGTGGGGGAGTCTGAGACCAAAGGACACAGGTTGAGTGGATGTGGAGAGGTTGTTCCCTATAGTGGGGGAGTCTAGGACCAAAGGACACAGATAGAGAGGGTGTTTCCTATAGTGGGGGAGTCTGAGACCAGAGGACACAGGTAGAGTGGATGTGGAGAGGTTGTTCCGTATAGTGGGGGAGTCTAGGACCAGAGGACACAGATAGAGTGGATGTGGAGAGGATGTTTCCTATAGTGGGGGAGTCTAGGACCAGAGGACACAGATAGAGTGGATGCGGAGAGGATGTTTCCTATAGTGGGGGAGTCTAGGACCAGAGGACACAGATAGATTGGATGTGGAGAAGATGTTTCCTGTAGTGGGGGAGTCTAGGACCAGAGGACACAGATAGAGTGGGTGTGGAGCGGATGTTTCCTATAATGGGGGAGTCTAGGACCAGTGGACACAGATAGAGTGGATGTGGAGAGGATGTTTCCTATAGTGGGGGAGTCTAGGACCAGAGGGACACAAATAGAGTGGATGTGGAGCGGATGTTTCCTATAGTGGGGGAGTCTAGGACCAGAGGACACAGATAGAGAGGATGTGGAGAGGATGTTTCCTATAGTGGGGGAGTCTGAGACCAGAGGACACAGGTAGAGTGGATGTGGAGAGGTTGTTCCCTATAGTGGGGGAGTCTAGGACCAGAGGACACAGATAGAGAGGATGTGGAGAGGATGTTTCCTATAGTGTGGGAGTCTGAGACCAGAGGACACAGGTAGAGTGGATGTGGAAAGGTTGTTCCCTATAGTGGGGGAGTCTAGGACCAGAGGACACAGATAGAGTGGATGTGGAGAGGATGTTTCCTATAGTGGGGGAGTCTAGGACCAGAGGACACAGATAGAGTGGATGTGGCGCGGATGTTTCCTATAGTGGGGGAGTCTAGGAGCAGTGGACACAGATAGAGTGGATGTGGAGAGGATGTTTCTTATTGTGGGGGAGTCTAGGACCAGAGGGACACAAATAGAGTGGATGTGGAGCGGATGTTTCCTATAGTGGGGGATTCTAGGACCAGAGGACACAGATAGAGTGGATGTGGAGAGAATGTTTCCTATAGTGGGGGAGTCTGGGACCAGAGGGCACAGATTGAGTGGGTGTGGAGAAGATGTTTCCTATAGTGGGGGAGTCTAGGACCAGAGTACACAGATAGAGTGGATGTGGAGAGGATGTTTCCTATAGTGGGGGAGTCTAGGACCAGAGGACACAGATAGAGTGGATGTGGAGAAGATGTTTCCTATAGTGGGGGAGTCTAGGACCAGAGGACACAGATAGAGTGGATGTGGAGAGAATGTTTCCTATAGTGCGTGAGTCTAGGACCAGAGGACACAGATAGAGTGGATGTGGAGAGGATGTTTCCTATAGTGGGGGAGTCTAGGACCAGAGGACACAGATAGAGTGGATGTGGAGCGGATGTTTCCTATAGTGGGGGAGTCTAGGACCAGAGGACACAGATAGAGAGGATGTGGAGAGGATGTTTCCTATAGTGGGGGAGTCTGAGACCACAGGACACAGGTAGAGTGGATTTGGAGAGGTTGTTCCCTATAGTGGGGGAGTCTAGGACCAGAGGACACAGATAGAGAGGATGTGGAGAGGATGTTTCCTATAGTGGGGGAGTCTGAGACCAGAGGACACAGGTAGAGTGGATGTGGAGAGGTTGTTCCCTATAGTGGGGGAGTCTAGGACCAGAAGACACAGATAGAGTGGATGTGGAGAGGATGTTTCCTATAGTGGGGGAGTCTAGGACCAGAGGACACAGATAGACTGGATGTGTAGAGGATGTTTCCTATAGTGCGGGAGTCTAGGACCAGAGGACACAGATAGAGTGGATGTGCAGCGGATGTTTCCTATAGTGGGGGAGTCTAGGAGCAGTGGACACAGATAGAGTGGATGTGGAGAGGATGTTTCTTATAGTGGGGGAGTCTAGGACCAGAGGGACACAAATAGAGTGGATGTGGAGCGGATGTTTCCTATAGTGGGGGAGTCTAGGACCAGAGGGCACAGATAGAGTGGATGTGGAGAGGATGTTTCCTATAGTGGGGGAGTCTGGGACCAGAGGGCACAGATTGAGTGGATGTGGAGAGGATGTTTCCTATAGTGGGGGAGTCTAGGACCAGAGGACACAGATAGAGTGGATGTGGAGCAGATGTTTCCTATAGTGGGGGAGTCTAGGACCAGAGGACACAGATAGTGTGGATGTGGAGAGGATGTTTCCTATAGTGGTGGCGGAGTCCAGGATCAGGGGACACAGATAGAGTGGATGTGGAGAGGATGTTTCCTATAGTGGGGGAGTCTAGGACCAGAGGGCACAGATAGAGTGGATGTGGAGAGGATGTTTCCTGTAGTGGGGGAGTCTAGGACCAGAGGACACAAATAGAGTGGATGTGGAGAGGATGTTTCCTATAGTGGGGGAGTCTAGGACCAGAGGACACAGATAGAGTGGATGTGGAGCGGATGTTTCCTATAGTGGGGGATTCTAGGACCAGAGGACACAGATAGAGTGGATGTGGAGAGAATGTTTCCTATAGTGGGGGAGTCTGGGACCAGAGGGCACAGATTGAGTGGGTGTGGAGAAGATGTTTCCTATAGTGGGGGAGTCTAGGACCAGAGTACACAGATAGAGTGGATGTGGAGAGGATGTTTCCTATAGTGGGGGAGTCTAGGACCAGAGGACACAGATAGAGTGGATGTGGAGAAGATGTTTCCTATAGTGGGGGAGTCTAGGACCAGAGGACACAGATAGAGTGGATGTGGAGAGAATGTTTCCTATAGTGCGTGAGTCTAGGACCAGAGGACACAGATAGAGTGGATGTGGAGAGGATGTTTCCTATAGTGGGGGAGTCTAGGACCAGAGGACACAGATAGAGTGGATGTGGAGCGGATGTTTCCTATAGTGGGGGAGTCTAGGACCAGAGGACACAGATAGAGAGGATGTGGAGAGGATGTTTCCTATAGTGGGGGAGTCTGAGACCACAGGACACAGGTAGAGTGGATTTGGAGAGGTTGTTCCCTATAGTGGGGGAGTCTAGGACCAGAGGACACAGATAGAGAGGATGTGGAGAGGATGTTTCCTATAGTGGGGGAGTCTGAGACCAGAGGACACAGGTAGAGTGGATGTGGAGAGGTTGTTCCCTATAGTGGGGGAGTCTAGGACCAGAAGACACAGATAGAGTGGATGTGGAGAGGATGTTTCCTATAGTGGGGGAGTCTAGGACCAGAGGACACAGATAGACTGGATGTGTAGAGGATGTTTCCTATAGTGCGGGAGTCTAGGACCAGAGGACACAGATAGAGTGGATGTGCAGCGGATGTTTCCTATAGTGGGGGAGTCTAGGAGCAGTGGACACAGATAGAGTGGATGTGGAGAGGATGTTTCTTATAGTGGGGGAGTCTAGGACCAGAGGGACACAAATAGAGTGGATGTGGAGCGGATGTTTCCTATAGTGGGGGAGTCTAGGACCAGAGGGCACAGATAGAGTGGATGTGGAGAGGATGTTTCCTATAGTGGGGGAGTCTGGGACCAGAGGGCACAGATTGAGTGGATGTGGAGAGGATGTTTCCTATAGTGGGGGAGTCTAGGACCAGAGGACACAGATAGAGTGGATGTGGAGCAGATGTTTCCTATAGTGGGGGAGTCTAGGACCAGAGGACACAGATAGTGTGGATGTGGAGAGGATGTTTCCTATAGTGGTGGCGGAGTCCAGGATCAGGGGACACAGATAGAGTGGATGTGGAGAGGATGTTTCCTATAGTGGGGGAGTCTAGGACCAGAGGGCACAGATAGAGTGGATGTGGAGAGGATGTTTCCTGTAGTGGGGGAGTCTAGGACCAGAGGACACAAATAGAGTGGATCTGGAGAGGATGTTTCCTATAGTGGGGGAGTCTAGGACCAGAGGACACAGATAGAGTGGATGTGGAGCGGATGTTTCCTATAGTGGGGGAGTCTAGGACCAGTGGACACAGATAGAGTGGATGTGGAGAGGATGTTTCCTATAGTGGGGGAGTCTAGGAGCAGTGGACACAGATAGAGTGGATGTGGAGAGGATGTTTCTTATAGTGGGGGAGTCTAGGACCAGAGGGACACAAATAGAGTGGATGTGGAGCGGATGTTTCCTATAGTGGGGGAGTCTAGGACCAGAGGGCACAGATAGAGTGGATGTGGAGAGGATGTTTCCTATAGTGGGGGAGTCTGGGACCAGAGGGCACAGATTGAGTGGATGTGGAGAAGATGTTTCCTATAGTGGGGCAGTCTAGGACCAGAGTACACAGATAGAGTGGATGTCGAGAGGATGTTTCCTATAGTGGGGGAGTCTAGGACCAGAGGACACAGACAGAGTGGATGTGGAGCAGATGTTTCCTATAGTGGGGGAGTCTAGGACCAGAGGACACAGATAGTGTGGATGTGGAGAGGATGTTTCCTATAGTGGTGGCGGAGTCCAGGAGCAGGGGACACAGATAGAGTGGATGTGGGGAGGATGTTTCCTATAGTGGGGGAGTCTAGGACCAGAGGGCACAGATAGAGTGGATGTGGAGAGGATGTTTCCTGTAGTGGGGGAGTCTAGGACCAGAGGACACAAATAGAGTGGATGTGGAGAGGATGTTTCCTATAGTGGGGGAGTCTAGGACCAGAGGACACAGATAGAGAGGATGTGGAGAGGATGTTTCCTATAGTGGGGGAGTCTAGGACCAGAGGACACAGATAGAGTGGATGTGGAGAGGATGTTTCCTATAGTGGGGGAGTCTAGGACCAGAGGACACAGATAGACTGGATGTGGAGAGGATGTTTCCTATAGTGGGGGAGTCTAGGACCAGAGGACACAGATAGAGTGGATGTGGAGCGGATGTTTCCTATAGTGGGGGAGTCTAGGACCAGTGGACACAGATAGAGTGGATGTGGAGAGGATGTTTCCTATAGTGTGGGAGTCTAGGACCAGAGGACACAGATAGAGAGGATGTTTCCTATAGTGGGGGAGTCTGAGACCAGAGGACACAGGTAGAGTGGATGTGGAGAGGTTGTTCCGTATAGTGGGGGAGTCTAGGAGCAGTGGACACAGATAGAGTGGATGTGGAGAGGATGTTTCTTATAGTGGGGGAGTCTAGGACCAGAGGGACACAAATAGAGTGGATGTGGAGCGGAGGTTTCCTATAGTGGGGGAGTCTAGGACCAGAGGGCACAGATAGAGTGGATGTGGAGAGGATGTTTCCTATAGAGGGGGAGTCTGGGACCAGAGGACACAGATAGAGTGGATGTGGAGAAGATGTTTCCTATAGTGGGGGAGTCTAGGACCAGAGGACACAGATAGAGTGGATGTGGAGAGAATGTTTCCTATAGTGCGGGAGTCTAGGACCAGAGGACACAGATAGAGTGGATGTGGAGAGGATGTTTCCTATAGTGGGGGAGTCTAGGACCAGAGGGCACAGATAGAGTGGATGTGGAGAAGATGTTTCCTGTAGTGGGGAGTCTAGGACCAGAGGACACAGATAGAGTGGATGTGGAGAGGATGTTTCCTATAGAGGGGGCGGAGTCCAGGAGCAGGGGACACAGATAGAGTGGATGTGGAGCTCATGTTTTCTATAGTGGGGGAGTCTAGGACCAGAGGACACAGATAGAGTGGATGTGGAGAGGATGTGTTCCTATGGTGGGGGGGGTCTAGGACCAGAGGACACAGATAGAGTGGATGTGGAGAGGATGTTTCCTATAGTGGGGATCTAGGACCAGAGGACACAGATAGAGTGGATGTGGAGCGGATGTTTCCTATAGTGGGGGAGTCTAGGACCAGTGGACACAGATAGAGTGGATGTGGAGAGGATGTTTCCTATAGTGGGGGAGTCTAGGACCAGAGGACACAGATAGAGAGGATGTGGAGAGGATGTTTCCTATAGTGGGGGAGTCTGAGACCAGAGGACACAGGTACAGTGGATGTGGAGAGGTTGTTCCCTATAGTGGGGGAGTCTAGGACCAGAGGACACAGATAGAGAGGATGTGGAGAGGATGTTTCCTATAGTGGGGGAGTCTAGGACCAGAGGACACAGATAGACTGGATGTGGAGAGGATGTTCCCTATAGTGGGGGAGTCTGGGACCAGAGGGCACAGATTGAGTGGATGTGGAGAAGATGTTTCCTATAGTGGGGGCGGAGTCCAGGAGCAGGGGACACAGATAGAGTGGATGTGGAGAGCATGTTTTCTATAGTGGGGGAGTCTAGGACCAGAGGACACAGATAGAGTGGATGTGGAGAGGATGTGTTCCTATGGTGGGGGGGGTCTAGGACCAGAGGACACAGATAGAGTGGATGTGGAGAGGATGTTTCCTATAGTGGGGATCTAGGACCAGAGGACACAGATAGAGTGGATGTGGAGCGGATGTTTCCTATAGTGGGGGAGTCTAGGACCAGTGGACACAGATAGAGTGGATGTGGAGAGGATGTTTCCTATAGTGGGGGAGTCTAGGACCAGAGGACACAGATAGAGAGGATGTGGAGAGGATGTTTCCTATAGTGGGGGAGTCTGAGACCAGAGGACACAGGTAGAGTGGATGTGGAGAGGTTGTTCCCTATAGTGGGGGAGTCTAGGACCAGAGGACACAGATAGAGAGGATGTGGAGAGGATGTTTCCTATAGTGGGGGACTCTAGGACCAGAGGACACAGATAGACTGGATGTGGAGAGGATGTTCCCTATAGTGGGGGAGTCTGGGACCAGAGGGCACAGATTGAGTGGATGTGGAGAAGATGTTTCCTATAGTGGGGGAGTCTAGGACCAGAGGACACAGATAGAGTGGATGTGGAGCGGATGTTTCCTATAGTGGGGGAGTCTAGGACCAGAGGACACAGATAGAGTGGATGTGGAGAGGATGTTTCCTATAGTGGTGGCGGAGTCCAGGAGCAGGGGACACAGATAGAGTGGATGTGGAGAGGATGTTTCCTATAGTGGGGGAGTCTAGGACCAGAGGGCACAGATAGAGTGGATGTGGAGAGGATGTTTCCTGTAGTGGGGGAGTCTAGGACCAGAGGACACAAATAGAGTGGATGTGGAGAGGATGTTTCCTATAGTGGGGGAGTCTAGGACCAGAGGACACAGATAGAGAGGATGTGGAGAGGATGTTTCCTATAGTGGGGGAGTCTAGGACTAGAGGACACAGACAGAGTGGATGTGGAGAGGATGTTTCCTATAGTGGGGGAGTCTAGGACCAGAGGACACAGATAGACTGGATGTGGAGAGGATGTTTCCTATAGTGGGGGAGTCTAGGACCAGAGGACACAGATGGAGTGGATGTGGAGCGGATGTTTCCTATAGTGGGGGAGTCTAGGACCAGTGGACACAGATAGAGTGGATTTGGAGAGGATGTTTCCTATAGTGGGGGAGTCTAGGACCAGAGGGACACAAATAGAGTGGATGTGGAGCGGATGTTTCCTATAGTGGTGGACTCTAGGACCAGAGGGCACAGATAGAGTGGATGTGGAGAGGATGTTTCCTTTAGTGGGGGAGTCTGTGACCAGAGGGCACAGATAGAGTGGATGTGGAGAGGATGTTTCCTATAGTGGGGGAGTCTAGGACCAGAGGGCACAGATAGAGTGGATGTGGAGCGGATGTTTCCTATAGTGGTGGAGTCTAGGACCAGAGGACACAGATAGAGAGGATGTGGAGAGGATGTTTCCTATAGTGGGGGAGTCTGAGACCAGAGGACACAGGTAGAGTGGATGTGGAGAGGTTGTTCCCTATAGTGGGGGAGTCTAGGACCAGAGGACACAGATAGAGAGGGTGTTTCCTATAGTGGGGGAGTCTGAGACCAGAGGACACAGGTAGAGTGGATGTGGAGAGGTTGTTCCGTATAGTGGGGGAGTCTAGGACCAGAGGACACAGATAGAGTGGATGTGGAGAGGATGTTTCCTATAGTGGGGGAGTCTAGAACCAGAGGACACAGATAGACTGGATGTGGAGAGGATGTTTCCTATAGTGGGGGAGTCTAGGACCAGAGGACACAGATAGAGTGGATGTGGAGCGGATGTTTCCTATAGTGGGGGAGTCTAGGAGCAGTGGACACAGATAGAGTGGATGTGGAGAGGATGTTTCTTATAGTGGGGGAGTCTAGGACCAGAGGGACACAAATAGAGTGGATGTGGAGCGGATGTTTCCTATAGTGGGGGAGTCTAGGACCAGAGGGCACAGATAGAGTGGATGTGGAGAGGATGTTTCCTATAGTGGGGGAGTCTGGGACCAGAGGGCACAGATAGAGTGGATGTGGAGAAGATATTTCCTATAGTGGGGGAGTCTAGGACCAGAGGACACAGATAGAGTGGATGTGGAGAGAATGTTTCCTATAGTGGGGGAGTCTAGGACCAGAGGGCACAGATAGAGTGGATGTGGAGAAGATGTTTCCTGTAGTGGGGAGTCTAGGACCAGAGGACACAGACAGAGTGGATGTGGAGAGGATGTTTCCTATAGAGGGGGCGGAGTCCAGGAGCAGGGGACACAGATAGAGTGGATGTGGAGAGGATGTTTCCTATAGTGGGGGAGTCTAGGACCAGAGGACACAGATAGGGTGGATGTGGAGAGGATGTGTTCCTATGGTGGGGGGGGGTCTAGGACCAGAGCACACAGATAGAGTGGATGTGGAGAGGATGTTTCCTATAGTGGGGGAGTCTAGGACCAGAGGACACAGATAGAGTGGATGTGGAGAGGATGTTTCCTATAGTGGGGGAGTCTAGGACCAGAGGACACAGATAGAGTGGATGTGGAGAGGATGTTTCCTGTAGTGGGGGAGTCTAGGACCAGAGGACACAGATAGAGTGGATGTGGAGAGGATGTTTCCTATAGTGGGGGAGTCTAGGACCAGAGGAAACAGATAGAGTGGATGTGGAGAGGATGTTTCCTATAGTGGGGGAGTCTGAGACCAAAGGACACAGGTTGAGTGGATGTGGAGAGGTTGTTCCCTATAGTGGGGGAGTCTAGGACCAGAGGACACAGATAGAGAGGGTGTTTCCTATAGTGGGGGAGTCTGAGACCAGAGGACACAGGTAGAGTGGATGTGGAGAGGTTGTTCCGTATAGTGGGGGAGTCTAGGACCAGAGGACACAGATAGAGTGGATGTGGAGAGGATGTTTCCTATAGTGGGTGAGTCTAGGACCAGAGGACACAGATAGAGTGGATGTGGAGAGGATGTTTCCTATAGTGGGGGAGTCTAGGACCAGAGGACACAGATAGATTGGATGTGGAGAGGATGTTTCCTGTAGTGGGGGAGTCTAGGACCAGAGGACACAGATAGAGTGGGTGTGGAGCGGATGTTTCCTATAGTGGGGGAGTCTAGGACCAGTGGACACAGATAGAGTGGATGTGGAGAGGATGTTTCCTATAGTGGGGGAGTCTAGGACCAGAGGGACACAAATAGAGTGGATGTGGAGCGGATGTTTCCTATAGTGGGGGAGTCTAGGACCAGAGGACACAGATAGAGAGGATGTGGAGAGGATGTTTCCTATAGTGGGGGAGTCTGAGACCAGAGGACACAGGTAGAGTGGATGTGGAGAGGTTGTTCCCTATAGTGGGGGAGTCTAGGACCAGAGGACACAGATAGAGAGGATGTGGAAAGGTTGTTTCCTATAGTGGGGGAGTCTAGGACCAGAGGACACAGATAGAGTGGATGTGGCGCGGATGTTTCCTATAGTGGGGGAGTCTAGGAGCAGTGGACACAGATAGAGTGGATGTGGAGAGGATGTTTCTTATTGTGGGGGAGTCTAGGACCAGAGGGACACAAATAGAGTGGATGTGGAGGGGATGTTTCCTATAGTGGGGGATTCTAGGACCAGAGGACACAGATAGAGTGGATGTGGAGAGAATGTTTCCTATAGTGGGGGAGTCTGGGACCAGAGGGCACAGATTGAGTTGATGTGGAGAAGATGTTTCCTATAGTGGGGGAGTCTAGGACCAGAGTACACAGATAGAGTGGATGTGGAGAGGATGTTTCCTATAGTGGGGGAGTCTAGGACCAGAGGACACAGATAGAGTAGATGTGGAGCAGATGTTTCCTATAGTGGGGGAGTCTAGGACCAGAGGACACAGATAGAGTGGATGTGGAGAGGATGTTTCCTATAGTGGGGGAGTCTAGGACCAGAGGACACAGATAGATTGGATGTGGAGAGGATGTTTCCTGTAGTGGGGGAGTCTAGGACCAGAGGACACAGACAGAGTGGGTGTGGAGCGGATGTTTCCTATAGTGGGGGAGTCTAGGACCAGTGGACACAGATAGAGTGGATGTGGAGAGGATGTTTCCTATAGTGGGGGAGTCTAGGACCAGAGGGACACAAATAGAGTGGATGTGGAGCGGATGTTTCCTATACTGGGGGAGTCTAGGACCAGAGGACACAGATAGAGAGGATGTGGAGAGGATGTTTCCTATAGTGGGGGAGTCTGAGACCAGAGGACACAGGTAGAGTGGATGTGGAGAGGTTGTTCCCTATAGTGGGGGAGTCTAGGACCAGAGGACACAG
This sequence comes from Hypanus sabinus, assembly GCF_030144855.1. Classification (NCBI taxonomy): domain Eukaryota; kingdom Metazoa; phylum Chordata; class Chondrichthyes; order Myliobatiformes; family Dasyatidae; genus Hypanus; species Hypanus sabinus. Next base: position 109,941 of record NW_026778975.1, on the reverse strand, counting down.
ATAGAGAGGATGTGGAGAGGATGTTTCCTATAGTGTGGGAGTCTGAGACCAGAGGACACAGGTAGAGTGGATGTGGAAAGGTTGTTCCCTATAGTGGGGGAGTCTAGGACCAGAGGACACAGATAGAGTGGATGTGGAGAGGATGTTTCCTATAGTGGGGGAGTCTAGGACCAGAGGACACAGATAGAGTGGATGTGGCGCGGATGTTTCCTATAGTGGGGGAGTCTAGGAGCAGTGGACACAGATAGAGTGGATGTGGAGAGGATGTTTCTTATTGTGGGGGAGTCTAGGACCAGAGGGACACAAATAGAGTGGATGTGGAGGGGATGTTTCCTATAGTGGGGGATTCTAGGACCAGAGGACACAGATAGAGTGGATGTGGAGAGAATGTTTCCTATAGTGGGGGAGTCTGGGACCAGAGGGCACAGATTGAGTGGATGTGGAGAAGATGTTTCCTATAGTGGGGGAGTCTAGGACCAGAGTACACAGATAGAGTGGATGTGGAGAGGATGTTTCCTATAGTGGGGGAGTCTAGGACCAGAGGACACAGATAGAGTGGATGTGGAGCAGATGTTTCCTATAGTGGGGGAGTCTAGGACCAGAGGACACAGATAGAGTGGATGTGGAGAGGATGTTTCCTATAGTGGTGGCGGAGTCCAGGAGCAGGGGACACAGATAGAGTGGATGTGGAGAGGATGTTTCCTATAGTGGGGGAGTCTAGGACCAGAGGGCACAGATAGAGTGGATGTGGAGAGGATGTTTCCTGTAGTGGGGGAGTCTAGGACCAGAGGACACAAATAGAGTGGATGTGGAGAGGAGGTTTCCTATAGTGGGGGAGTCTAGGACCAGAGGACACAGATAGAGAGGATGTGGAGAGGATGTTTCCTATAGTGGGGGAGTCTAGGACCAGAGGACACAGATAGAGTGGATGTGGAGAGGATGTTTCCTATAGTGGGGGAGTCTAGGACCAGAGGACACAGATAGACTGGATGTGGAGAGGATGTTTCCTATAGTGGGGGAGTCTAGGACCAGAGGACACAGATAGAGTGGATGTGGAGCGGATGTTTCCTATAGTGGGGGAGTCTAGGACCAGTGGACACAGATAGAGTGGATGTGGAGAGGATGTTTCCTATAGTGGGGGAGTCTAGGACCAGAGGACACAGATAGAGAGGATGTTTCCTATAGTGGGGGAGTCTGAGACCAGAGGACACAGGTAGAGTGGATGTGGAGAGGTTGTTCCGTATAGTGGGGGACTCTAGGAGCAGTGGACACAGATAGAGTGGATGTGGAGAGGATGTTTCTTATAGTGGGGGAGTCTAGGACCAGAGGGACACAAATAGAGTGGATGTGGAGCGGATGTTTCCTATAGTGGGGGAGTCTAGGACCAGAGGGCACAGATAGAGTGGATGTGGAGAGGATGTTTCCTATAGTGGGGGAGTCTAGGACCAGAGGACACAGATAGAGTGGATGTGGCGCGGATGTTTCCTATAGTGGGGGAGTCTAGGAGCAGTGGACACAGATAGAGTGGATGTGGAGAGGATGTTTCTTATTGTGGGGGAGTCTAGGACCAGAGGGACACAAATAGAGTGGATGTGGAGCGGATGTTTCCTATAGTGGGGGATTCTAGGACCAGAGGACACAGATAGAGTGGATGTGGAGAGAATTTTTCCTATAGTGGAGGAGTCTGGGACCAGAGGGCACAGATTGAGTGGATGTGGAGAAGATGTTTCCTATAGTGGGGGAGTCTAGGACCAGAGTACACAGATAGAGTGGATGTGGAGAGGATGTTTCCTATAGTGGGGGAGTCTAGGACCAGAGGACACAGATAGAGTGGATGTGGAGCAGATGTTTCCTATAGTGGGGGAGTCTAGGACCAGAGGACACAGATAGAGTGGATGTGGAGAGGATGTTTCCTATACTGGTGGCGGAGTCCAGGAGCAGGGGACACAGATAGAGTGGATGTGGAGAGGATGTTTCCTATACTGGGGGAGTCTAGGACCAGAGGGCACAGATAGAGTGGATGTGGAGAGGATGTTTCCTGTACTGGGGGAGTCTAGGACCAGAGGACACAAATAGAGTGGATGTGGAGAGGAGGTTTCCTATAGTGGGGGAGTCTAGGACCAGAGGACACAGATAGAGAGGATGTGGAGAGGATGTTTCCTATAGTGGGGGAGTCTAGGACCAGAGGACACAGATAGAGTGGATGTGGAGAGGATGTTTCCTATAGTGGGGGAGTCTAGGACCAGAGGACACAGATAGACTGGATGTGGAGAGGATGTTTCCTATAGTGGGGGAGTCTAGGACCAGAGGACACAGATAGAGTGGATGTGGAGCGGATGTTTCCTATAGTGGGGGAGTCTAGGACCAGTGGACACAGATAGAGTGGATGTGGAGAGGATGTTTCCTATAGTGGGGGAGTCTAGGACCAGAGGACACAGATAGAGAGGATGTGGAGAGGATGTTTCCTATAGTGGGGGAGTCTAGGACCAGAGGACACAGATAGAGTGGATGTGGAGAGGATATTTCCTATAGTGGGGGAGTCAAGGACCAGAGGACACAGATAGACTGGATGTGGAGAGGATGTTTCCTATAGTGGGGGAGTCTAGGACCAGAGGACACAGAGAGAGTGGATGTGGAGCGGATGTTTCCTATAGTGGGGGAGTATAGGACCACTGGACACAGGTAGAGTGGATGTGGAGAGGATGTTTCCTATAGTGGGGGAGTCTAGGACCAGAGGGACACAAATAGAGTGGACGTGGAGCGGATGTTTCCTATAGTGGGGGAGTCTAGGACCAGTGGACACAGATAGAGTGGATGTGGAGAGGATGTTTCCTATAGTGGGGGAGTCTAGGACCAGAGGGCACAGATAGAGAGGATGTGGAGAGGATGTTTCCTATAGTGGGGGAGTCTGAGACCAGAGGACACAGGTAGAGTGGATGTGGAGAGGTTGTTCCCTATAGTGGGGGAGTCTAGGACCAGAGGACACAGATAGAGAGGATGTTTCCTATAGTGGGGGAGTCTGAGACCAGAGGGCACAGATAGAGTGGATGTGGAGCGGATGTTTCCTTTAGTGGGGGAGTCTGAGACCAGAGGACACAGGTAGAGTGGATGTGGAGAGGTTGTTCCGTATACTGGGGGAGTCTAGGACCAGAGGACACAGATAGAGTGGATGTGGAGAGGATGTTCCCTATAGTGGGGGAGTCTAGAACCAGAGGACACAGATAGACTGGATGTGGAGCGGATGTTTCCTATAGTGGGGGAGTCTAGGACCAGAGGGCACAGATAGAGTGGACGTGGAGAGGATGTTTCATATAGTGGGGGAGTCTAGGACCAGAGGACACAGATAGAGAGGATGTGGAGAGGATGTTTCCTATAGTGGGGGAGTCTAGGACCAGAGGACACAGATAGAGTGGATGTGGAGAGGATATTTCCTATAGTGGGGGAGTCAAGGACCAGAGGACACAGATAGACTGGATGTGGAGAGGATGTTTCCTATAGTGGGGGAGTCTAGGACCAGAGGACACAGAGAGAGTGGATGTGGAGCGGATGTTTCCTATAGTGGGGGAGTATAGGACCACTGGACACAGGTAGAGTGGATGTGGAGAGGATGTTTCCTATAGTGGGGGAGTCTAGGACCAGAGGGACACAAATAGAGTGGACGTGGAGCGGATGTTTCCTATAGTGGGGGAGTCTAGGACCAGTGGACACAGATAGAGTGGATGTGGAGAGGATGTTTCCTATAGTGGGGGAGTCTAGGACCAGAGGGCACAGATAGAGAGGATGTGGAGAGGATGTTTCCTATAGTGGGGGAGTCTGAGACCAGAGGACACAGGTAGAGTGGATGTGGAGAGGTTGTTCCCTATAGTGGGGGAGTCTAGGACCAGAGGACACAGATAGAGAGGATGTTTCCTATAGTGGGGGAGTCTGAGACCAGAGGGCACAGATAGAGTGGATGTGGAGCGGATGTTTCCTTTAGTGGGGGAGTCTGAGACCAGAGGACACAGGTAGAGTGGATGTGGAGAGGTTGTTCCGTATACTGGGGGAGTCTAGGACCAGAGGACACAGATAGAGTGGATGTGGAGAGGATGTTCCCTATAGTGGGGGAGTCTAGAACCAGAGGACACAGATAGACTGGATGTGGAGCGGATGTTTCCTATAGTGGGGGAGTCTAGGACCAGAGGGCACAGATAGAGTGGACGTGGAGAGGATGTTTCATATAGTGGGGGAGTCTGGGACCAGAGGGCACAGATTGAGTGGATGTGGAGAAGATGTTTCCTATAGTGGGGGAGTCTAGGACCAGTGGACACAGATAGAGTGGATGTGGAGAGGATGTTTCCTATAGTGGGGGAGTCTAGGACCAGAGGAAACAGATAGAGTGGATGTGGAGAGGATGTTTCCTATAGTGGGGGAGTCTGAGACCAAAGGACACAGGTAGAGTGGATGTGGAGAGGTTGTTCCGTAGAGTGGGGGAGTCTAGGACCAGAGGACACAAATAGAGAGGATGTGGAGAGGATGTTTCCTATAGTGGGTGAGTCTAGGACCAGAGGACACAGATAGAGTGGATGTGGAGAGGATGTTTCCTATAGTGGGGGAGTCTAGGACCAGAGGACACAGATAGATTGGATGTGGAGAGGATGTTTCCTGTAGTGGGGGAGTCTAGGACCAGAGGACACAGATAGAGTGGATGTGGAGCGGATGTTTCCTATAGTGGGGGAGTCTAGGACCAGTGGACACAGATAGAGTGGATGTGGAGAGGATGTTTCCTATAGTGGGGGAGTCTAGGACCAGAGGGACACAAATAGAGTGGATGTGGAGCGGATGTTTCCTATAGTGGGGGAGTCTAGGACCAGAGGACACAGATAGAGAGGATGTGGAGAGGATGTTTCCTATAGTGGGGGAGTCTGAGACCAGAGGACACAGGTAGAGTGGATGTGGAGAGGTTGTTCCCTATAGTGGGGGAGTCTAGGACCAGAGGACACAGATAGAGAGGATGTGGAGAGGATGTTTCCTATAGTGGGGGAGTCTGAGACCAGAGGACACAGGTAGAGTGGATGTGGAGAGGTTGTTCCCTATAGTGGGGGAGTCTAGGACCAGAGGACACAGATAGAGTGGATGTGGAGAGGATGTTTCCTATAGTGGGGGAGTCTAGGACCAGAGGACACAGATAGACTGGATGTGGAGAGGATGTTTCCTATAGTGCGGGAGTCTAGGACCAGAGGACACAGATAGAGTGGATGTGGAGCGGATGTTTCCTATAGTGGGGGAGTCTAGGAGCAGTGGACACAGATAGAGTGGATGTGGAGAGGATGTTTCTTATAGTGGGGGAGTCTAGGACCAGAGGGACACAAATAGAGTGGATGTGGAGCGGATGTTTCCTATAGTGGGGGAGTCTAGGACCAGAGGGCACAGATAGAGTGGATGTGGAGAGGATGTTTCCTATAGTGGGGGAGTCTGGGACCAGAGGGCACAGATTGAGTGGATGTGGAGAAGATGTTTCCTATAGTGGGGGAGTCTAGGACCAGAGTACACAGATAGAGTGGATGTGGAGAGGATGTTTCCTATAGTGGGGGAGTCTAGGACCAGAGGACACAGATAGAGTGGATGTGGAGCGGATGTTTCCTATAGTGGGGGAGTCTAGGACCAGAGGACACAGATAGAGTGGATGTGCAGAGGATGTTTCCTATAGTGGTGGCGGAGTCCAGGAGCAGGGGACACAGATAGAGTGGATGTGGAGAGGATGTTTCCTATAGTGGGGGAGTCTAGGACCAGAGGGCACAGATAGAGTGGATGTGGAGAGGATGTTTCCTGTAGTGGGGGAGTCTAGGACCAGAGGACACAAATAGAGTGGATGTGGAGAGGATGTTTCCTATAGTGGGGGAGTCTAGGACCAGAGGACACAGATAGAGAGGATGTGGAGAGGATGTTTCCTATAGTGGGGGAGTCTAGGACCAGAGGACACAGATAGAGTGGATGTGGAGAGGATGTTTCCTATAGTGGGGGAGTCTAGGAGCAGAGGACACAGATAGACTGGATGTGGAGAGGATGTTTCCTATAGTGGGGGAGTCTAGGACCAGAGGACACAGATAGAGTGGATGTGGAGCGGATGTTTCCTATAGTGGGGGAGTCTAGGACCAGTGGACACAGATAGAGTGGATGTGGAGAGGATGTTTCCTATAGTGGTGGAGTCTAGGACCAGAGGGACACAAATAGAGTGGATGTGGAGCGGATGTTTCCTATAGTGGGGGAGTCTAGGACCAGAGGGCACAGATAGAGTGGATGTGGAGAGGATGTTTCCTTTAGTGGGGGAGTCTGTGACCAGAGGGCACAGATAGAGTGGATGTGGAGAGGATGTTTCCTATAGTGGGGGAGTCTAGGACCAGAGGGCACAGATAGAGAGGATGTGGAGAGGATGTTTCCTATAGTGGGGGAGTCTGAGACCAGAGGACACAGGTAGAGTGGAAGTGGAGAGGTTGTTCCCTATAGTGGGGGAGTCTAGGACCAGAGGGCACAGATAGAGAGGATGTGGAGAGGATGTTTCCTATAGTGGGGGAGTCTAGGACCAGAGGACACAGATAGAGAGGATGTTTCCTATAGTGGGGGAGTCTGAGACCAGAGGACACAGGTAGAGTGGATGTGGAGAGGTTGTTCCGTATAGTGGGGGAGTCTAGGACCAGAGGACACAGATAGAGTGGATGTGGAGAGGATTTTCCTATAGTGGGGGAGTCTAGAACCAGAGGACACAGATAGACTGGATGTTGAGCGGATGTTTCCTATAGTGGGGGAGTCTAGGACCAGAGGGCACAGATAGAGTGGACGTGGAGAGGATGTTTCCTATAGTGGGGGAGTCTGGGACCAGAGGGCACAGATTGAGTGGATGTGGAGAAGATGTTTCCTATAGTGGGGGTGTCTAGGACCAGAGGACACAGATAGAGTGGATGTGGAGCGGATGTTTCCTATAGTGGGGGAGTCTAGGACCAGAGGACACAGATAGAGTGGATGTGGAGCGGATGTTTCCTATAGTGGGGGAGTCTAGGACCAGAGGACACAGATAGAGTGGATGTGGAGAGGATGTTTCCTATAGTGGTGGCGGAGTCCAGGAGCAGGGGACACAGATAGAGTGGATGTGGAGAGGATGTTTCCTTTAGTGGGGGAGTCTGAGACCAGAGGACACAGGTAGAGTGGATGTGGAGAGGTTGTTCCCAATAGTGGGGGAGTCTAGGACCAGAGGACACAGATAGAGAGGATGTGGAGAGGATGTTTCCTATAGTGGGGGAGTCTGAGACCAGAGGACACAGGTAGAGTGGATGTGGAGAGGTTGTTCCCTATAGTGGGGGAGTCTAGGACCAGAGGACACAGATAGACTGGATGTGGAGAGGATGTTTCCTATAGTGCGGGAGTCTAGGACCAGAGGACACAGATAGAGTGGATGTGGAGCGGATGTTTCCTATAGTGGGGGACTCTAGGAGCAGTGGACACAGATAGAGTGGATGTGGAGAGGATGTTTCTTATAGTGGGGGAGTCTAGGACCAGAGGGACACAAATAGAGTGGATGTGGAGCGGATGTTTCCTATAGTGGGGGAGTCTAGGACCAGAGGGCACAGATAGAGTGGATGTGGAGAGGTTGTTCCCTATAGTGGGGGAGACTAGGACCAGAGGACACAGATAGAGTGGATGTGGAGAGGATGTTTCCTATAGTGGGGGAGTCTAGGACCAGAGGACACAGATAGACTGGATGTGGAGAGGATGTTTCCTATAGTGCGGGAGTCTAGGACCAGAGGACACAGATAGAGTGGATGTGGAGCGGATGTTTCCTATAGTGGGGGAGTCTAGGAGCAGTGGACACAGATAGAGTGGATGTGGAGAGGATGTTTCTTATAGTGGGGGAGTCTAGGACCAGAGGGACACAAATAGAGTGGATGTGGAGCGGATGTTTCCTATAGTGGGGGAGTCTAGGACCAGAGGGCACAGATAGAGTGGATGTGGAGAGGATGTTTCCTATAGTGGGGGAGTCTGGGACCAGAGGGCACAGATTGAGTGGATGTGGAGAAGATGTTTCCTATAGTGGGGGAGTCTAGGACCAGAGTACACAGATAGAGTGGATGTGCAGAGGATGTTTCCTATAGTGGGGGAGTCTAGGAGCAGAGGACACAGATAGAGTGGATGTGGAGCGGATGTTTCCTATAGTGGGGGAGTCTAGGACCAGAGGACACAGATAGAGTGGATGTGCAGAGGATGTTTCCTATAGTGGTGGCGGAGTCCAGGAGCAGGGGACACAGATAGAGTGGATGTGGAGAGGATGTTTCCTATAGTGGGGGAGTCTAGGACCAGAGGACACAGATAGAGTGGATGTGGAGAGGATGTTTCCTTTAGTGGGGGAGTCTGAGACCAGAGGACACAGATAGAGTGGATGTGGAGCGGATGTTTCCTATAGTGGGGGAGTCTAGGACCAGAGGACACAGATAGAGTGGATGTGCAGAGGATGTTTCCTATAGTGGTGGCGGAGTCTAGGACCAGAGGACACAGATAGAGTGGATGTGGAGAGGATGTTTCCTATAGTGGGGGAGTCTAGGACCAGAGGACACAGATAGACTGGATGTGGAGAGGATGTTTCCTATAGTGCGGGAGTCTAGGACCAGAGGACACAGATAGAGTGGATGTGGAGCGGATGTTTCCTATAGTGGGGGAGTCTAGGAGCAGTGGACACAGATAGAGTGGATGTGGAGAGGATGTTTCTTATAGTGGGGGAGTCTAGGACCAGAGGGACACAAATAGAGTGGATGTGGAGCGGATGTTTCCTATAGTGGGGGAGTCTAGGACCAGAGGGCACAGATAGAGTGGATGTGGAGAGGTTGTTCCCTATAGTGGGGGAGTCTAGGACCAGAGGACACAGATAGAGTGGATGTGGAGAGGATGTTTCCTATAGTGGGGGAGTCTAGGACCAGAGGACACAGATAGAGTGGATGTGGAGAGGATGTTTCCTATAGTGGGGGAGGCTAGGACCAGAGGACACAGATAGATTGGATGTGGAGAGGATGTTTCCTGTAGTGGGGGAGTCTAGGACCAGAGGACACAGATAGAGTGGATGTGGAGCGGATGTTTCCTATAGTGGGGGAGTCTAGGACCAGTGGACACAAATAGAGTGGATGTGGAGCGGATGTTTCCTATAGTGGGGGAGTCTAGGACCAGAGGACACAGATAGAGAGGATGTAGAGAGGGTGTTTCCTATAGTGGGGGAGTCTGAGACCAGAGGACACAGGTTGAGTGAATGTGGAGAGGTTGTTCCCTATAGTGGGGGAGTCTAGGACCAGAGGACACAGATAGAGAGGATGTGGAGAGGATGTTTCCTATAGTGGGGGAGTCTGAGACCAGAGGACACAGGTAGAGTGGATGTGGAGAGGTTGTTCCCTATAGTGGGGGAGTCCAGGACCAGAGGACACAGATAGAGTGGATGTGGAGAGGAGGTTTCCTATAGTGGGGGAGTCTAGGACCAGAGGACACAGATAGACTGGATGTGGAGAGGATGTTTCCTATAGTGGGGGAGTCTAGGACCAGAGTACACAGATAGAGTGGATGTGGAGCGGATGTTTCCTATAGTGGGGGAGTCTAGGTGCAGTGGACACAGATAGAGTGGATGTGGAGAGGATGTTTCTTATAGTGGGGGAGTCTAGGACCAGAGGGACACAAATAGAGTGGATGTGGAGCGGATGTTTCCTATAGTGGGGGAGTCTAGGACCAGAGGGCACAGATAGAGTGGATGTGGAGAGGATGTTTCCTATAGTGGCGGAGTCTGGGACCAGAGGTCACAGATTGAGTGGATGTGGAGAAGATGTTTCCTATAGTGGGGGAGTCTAGGACCAGAGGACACAGATAGAGTGGATGTGGAGAGGATGTTTCCTATAGTGGGGGAGTCTAGGACCAGAGGACACAGATAGAGTGGATGTGGAGCGGTTGTTTCCTATAGTGGGGGAGTCTAGGACCAGAGGACACAGATAGAGTGGATGTGGAGAGGATGTTTCCTATAGTGGTGGTGGAGTCCAGGAGCAGGGGACACAGATAGAGTGGATGTGGAGAGGATGTTTCCTATAGTGGGGGAGTCTAGGACCAGAGGGCACAGATAGAGTGGATGTGGAGAGGATGTTTCCTTTAGTGGGGGAGTCTGTGACCAGAGGGCACAGATAGAGTGGATGTGGAGAGGATGTTTCCTATAGTGGGGGAGTCTAGGACCAGAGGGCACAGATAGAGTGGATGTGGAGAGGATGTTTCCTATAGTGGGGGAGTCTAGGACCAGAGGACACAGATAGAGAGGATGTGGAGAGAATGTTTCCTATAGTGGGGGAGTCTGAGACCAGAGGACACAGGTAGAGTGGATGTGGAGAGGTTGTTCCCTATAGTGGGGGAGTCTAGGACCAGAGGACACAGATAGAGAGGATGTTTCCTATAGTGGGGGAGTCTGAGACCATCGGACACAGGTAGAGTGGATGTGGAGAGGTTGTTCCGTATAGTCGGGGAGTCTAGGACCAGAGGACACAGATAGACTGGATGTGGAGAGGATGTTTCCTATAGTGGGGGAGTCTAGGACCAGAGGACACAGATAGAGTGGATGTGGAGCGGATGTTTCCTATAGTGGGGGAGTCTAGGAGCAGTGGACACAGATAGAGTGGATGTGGAGAGGATGTTTCTTATAGTGGGGGAGTCTAGGACCAGAGGGACACAAATAGAGTGGATGTGGAGCGGATGTTTCCTATAGTGGGGGAGTCTAGGACCAGAGGGCACAGATAGATTGGATGTGGAGAGGATGTTTCCTATTGTGGGGGAGTCTGGGACCAGAGGGCACAGATAGAGTGGATGTGGAGAAGATGTTTCCTATAGTGGGGGAGTCTAGGACCAGAGGACACAGATAGAGTGGATGTGGAGAGAATGTTTCCTATAGTGCGGGAGTCTAGGACCAGAGGACACAGATAGAGTGGATGTGGAGAGGATGTTTCCTATAGTGGGGGAGTCTAGGACCAGAGGACACAGATAGAGTGGATGTGGAGAGGATGTTTCCTATAGTGGGGGAGACTAGGACCAGAGGACACAGATAGAGTGGATGTGGAGAGGATGTTTCCTATAGTGGGGGCGGAGTCCAGGAGCAGGGGACACTGATAGAGAGGATGTGGAGAGGATGTTTCCTATAGTGGGGGAGTCTAGGACCAGAGGGCACAGATAGAGTGGATGTGGAGAAGATGTTTCCTGTAGTGGGGAGTCTAGGACCAGAGGACACAGATAGAGTGGATGTGGAGAGGATGTTTCCTATAGAGGGGGCGGAGTCCAGGAGCAGGGGACACAGATAGAGTGGATGTGGAGAGGATGTTTCCTATAGTGGGGGAGTCTAGGACCAGAGGACACAGATAGAGCGGATGTGGAGAGGATGCGTTCCTATGGTGGGGGGGGTCTAGGACCAGAGGACACAGATAGAGTGGATGTGGAGAGGATGTTTCCTATAGTGGGGGTCTAGGACCAGAGAACACAGATAGAGTGGATGTGGATAGGATATTTCCTATTGTGGGGGAGTCTAGGACCAGAGGGCACAGATAGAGTGGATGTGGAGAAGATGTTTCCTGTAGTGGGGGAGTCTAGGACCAGGGGACACAGATAGACAGGAAGTGGAGAGGATGTTTCCTATAGTGGGGGAGTCTGAGACCAGAGGAAACAGGTAGAGTGGATGTGGAGAGGTTGTTCCCTATAGTGGGGGAGTCTAGGACCAGAGGACACAGATAGAGTGGATGTGGAGAGGATGTTTCCTATACTGGGGGAGTCTAGGACCAGACGACACAGATAGACTGGATGTGGAGAGGATGTTTCCTATAGTGGGGGAGTCTAGGACCAGAGGGCACAGATAGAGTGGATGTGGAGAAGATGTTTCCTGTAGTGGGGACTCTAGGACCAGAGGGCACAGATAGACAGGATGTGGAGAGGATGTTTCCTATAGTGGGGGAGTCTTGGACAAGAGGACACAGATAGAGTGGATGTGGAGCGGATGTTTCCTATAGTGGGGGAGTCTAGGACCAGAGGACACAGATAGAGTGGATGTGGAGAGGAGGTTTCCTATAGTGGGGGAGTCTAGGACCAGAGGACACAGATAGACTGGATGTGGAGAGGATGTTTCCTATAGTGGGGGAGTCTAGGACCAGAGGACATAGATAGAGTGGATGTGGAGCGGATGTTTCCTATAGTGGGGGAGTCTAGGAGCAGTGGACATAGATAGAGTGGATGTGGAGAGGATGTTTCTTATAGTGGGGGAGTCTAGGACCAGAAGGACACAAATAGAGTGGATGTGGAGCGGATGTTTCCTATAGTGGGGGAGTCTAGGACCAGAGGACACAGATAGAGTGGATGTGGAGCGGATGTTTCCTATAGTGGGGGAGTCTAGGACCAGAGGGCACAGATAGAGTGGATGTGGAGCGGATGTTTCCTATAGTGGGGGAGTCTAGGAGCAGTGAACACAGATAGAGTGGATGTGGAGCGGATGTTTCCCATAGTGGGGGAGTCTAGGACCAGAGGGCACAGATAGAGTGGATGTGGAGAGGATGTTTCCTATAGTGGGGGATTCTGGGACCAGAGGGCACAGATAGAGTGGATGTGGAGAAGATGTTCCCTATAGTGGGGGAGTCTAGGACCAGAGGACACAGATAGAGAGGATGTTTCCAATAGTGGGGGAGTCTGAGACCAGAGGACACAGGTAGAGTAGATGTGGAGAGGTTGTTCCGTATAGTGGGGGAGTCTAGGACCAGAGGACACAGATAGAGTGGATGTGGAGAGGATATTTCCTATAGTGGGGGAGCCTAGAACCAGAGGACACAGATAGACTGGATGTGGAGAGGATGTTTCCTATAGTGGGGGAGTCCAGGACCAGAGGACACAGATAGAGTGGATGTGGAGCGGATGTTTCCTATAGTGGGGGAGTCTAGGAGCAGTGGACACAGATAGAGTGGATGTGGAGAGGATGTTTCTTATAGTGGGGGAGTCTAGGACCAGAGGGACACAAATAGAGTGGATGTGGAGCGGATGTTTCCTATAGTGGGGGAGTCTAGGACCAGAGGGCACAGATAGAGTGGATGTGGAGAGGATGTTTCCTATAGTGGGATGGTCTGGGACCAGAGGGCACAGATAGAGTGGATGTGGAGAAGATGTTTCCTATAGTGGGGGAGTCTAGGACCAGAGGACACAGATAGAGTGGATGTGGAGAGAATGTTTCCTATAGTGCGGGAGTCTAGGACCAGAGGACACAGATAGAGTGGATGTGGAGAGGATTTTTCCTATAGTGGGGGAGTCTAGGACCAGAGGACACAGATAGAGTGGATGTGGAGAGGATGTTTCCTATAGTGGGGGAGTTTAGGACCAGAGGACTCAGATAGAGTGGATGTGGAGCGGATGTTTCCCATAGTGGGGGAGTCTAGGACCAGAGGGCACAGATAGAGTGGATGTGGAGAGGATGTTTCCTATAGTGGGGGATTCTGGGACCAGAGGGCACAGATAGAGTGGATGTGGAGAAGATGTTCCCTATAGTGGGGGAGTCTAGGACCAGAGGACACAGATAGAGAGGATGTTTCCAATAGTGGGGGAGTCTGAGACCAGAGGACACAGGTAGAGTAGATGTGGAGAGGTTGTTCCGTATAGTGGGGGAGTCTAGGACCAGAGGACACAGATAGAGTGGATGTGGAGAGGATATTTCCTATAGTGGGGGAGCCTAGAACCAGAGGACACAGATAGACTGGATGTGGAGAGGATGTTTCCTATAGTGGGGGAGTCCAGGACCAGAGGACACAGATAGAGTGGATGTGGAGCGGATGTTTCCTATAGTGGGGGAGTCTAGGAGCAGTGGACACAGATAGAGTGGATGTGGAGAGGATGTTTCTTATAGTGGGGGAGTCTAGGACCAGAGGGACACAAATAGAGTGGATGTGGAGCGGATGTTTCCTATAGTGGGGGAGTCTAGGACCAGAGGGCACAGATAGAGTGGATGTGGAGAGGATGTTTCCTATAGTGGGGGAGTCTGGGACCAGAGGGCACAGATAGAGTGGATGTGGAGAAGATGTTTCCTATAGTGGGGGAGTCTAGGACCAGAGGACACAGATAGAGTGGATGTGGAGAGGATGTTTCCTATAGTGGGGGAGTCTAGGACCAGAGGACACAGATAGAGTGGATGTGGAGAGGATGTTTCCTATAGTGGGGGAGTTTAGGACCAGAGGACTCAGATAGAGTGGATGTGGAGAGGATGTTTCCTATAGTGGGGGCGGAGTCCAGGAGCAGGGGACACTGATAGAGAGGATGTGGAGAGGATGTTTCCTATAGTGGGGGAGTCTAGGACCACAGGGCACAGATAGAGTGGATGTGGAGAAGATGTTTCCTGTAGTGGGGAGTCTAGGACCAGAGGACACAGATAGAGTGGATGTGGAGAGGATGTTTCCAATAGAGGGGGCGGAGTCCAGGAGCAGGGGACACAGATAGAGTGGATGTGGAGAGGATGTTTCCTATAGTGGGGGAGTCTAGGACCAGAGGACACAGATAGAGTGGATGTGGAGAGGATGTGTTCCTATGGTGGGGGGGGTCTAGGACCAGAGGACACAGATAGAGTGGATGTGGAGAGGATGTTTCCTATAGTGGGGTTCTAGGACCAGAGGACACAGATAGAGTGGATGTGGATAGGATATTTCCTATAGTGTGGGAGTCTAGGACCAGAGGGCACAGATAGAGTGGATGTGGAGAAGATGTTTCCTATAGTGGGGGAGTCTGAGACCAGAGGACACAGGTAGAGTGGATGTGGAGAGGTTGTTCCCTATAGTGGGGGAGTCTGAGACCAGAGGAAACAGGTAGAGTGGATGTGGAGAGGTTGTTCCCTATAGTGGGGGAGTCTAGGACCAGAGGACACAGATAGAGTGGATGTGGAGAGGATGTTTCCTATAGTGGGGGAGTCTAGGACCAGAGGACACAGATATACTGGATGTGGAGAGGATGTTTCCTATAGTGGGGGAGTCTAGGACAAGAGGGCACAGATAGAGTGGATGTGGAGAAGATGTTTCCTGTAGTGGGGAGTCTAGGACCAGAGGGCACAGATAGAGTGGATGTGGAGAGGATGTTTCCTATAGTGGGGGAGTCTGGGACCAGAGGCCACAGATAGAGTGGATGTGGAGAAGATGCTTCCTGTAGTGGGGGAGTCTAGGACCAGAGGGCACAGATAGACTGGATGTGGAGAGGATGTTTCCTATAGTGGGGGAGTCTAGGACTAGAGGACACAGATAGAGTGGATGTGGAGAGGATGTTTCCTATAGTGGGGGAGTCTAGGACCAGAGGACACAGATAGACTGGATGTGGAGAGGATGTTTCCTATAGTGGGGGAGTCTAGGACCAGAGGACACGGATAGAGTGGATGTGGAGCGGATGTTTCCTATAGTGGGGGAGTCTAGGAGCAGTGGACACAGATAGAGTGGATGTGGAGAGGATGTTTCTTATAGTGGGGGAGTCTAGGACCAGAAGGACACAAATAGAGTGGATGTGGAGCGGATGTTTCCTATAGTGGGGGAGTCTAGGGACCAGAGGACACAGATAGAGTGGATGTGGAGCAGATGTTTCCTATAGTGGGGGAGTCTAGGACCAGAGGACACAGATAGAGTGGATGTGGAGAGGAGGTTTCCTATAGTGGGGGAGTCTAGGACCAGAGGACACAGATAGACTGGATGTGGAGAGGATGTTTCCTATAGTGAGGGAGTCTAGGACCAGAGGACACAGATAGAGTGGATGTGGAGCGGATGTTTCCTATAGTGGGGGAGTCTAGGAGCAGTGGACACAGATAGAGTGGATGTGGAGAGGATGTTTCTTATAGTGGGGGAGTCTAGGACCAGAAGGACACAAATAGAGTGGATGTGGAGCGGATGTTTCCTATAGTGCGGGAGTCTAGGACCAGAGGACACAGATAGAGTGGATGTGGAGAGGATGTTTCCTATAGTGGGGGAGTCTAGGACCAGAGGACACAGATAGAGTGGATGTGGAGAGAATGTTTCCTATACTGCGGGAGTCTAGGACCAGAGGACACAGATAGAGTGGATGTGGAGAGGATGTTTCCTATAGTGGGGGAGTCTAGGACCAGAGGACACAGATAGAGTGTATGTGGAGAGGATGTTTCCTATAGTGGGGGAGTCTAGGATCAGAGGACACAGATAGAGTGGATGTGGAGAGGATGTTTCCTATAGTGGGGGCGGAGTCCAGGAGCAGGGGACACTGATAGAGAGGATGTGGAGAGGATTTTTCCTGTAGTGGGGGAGTCTAGGACCAGAGGGCACAGATAGAGTGGATGTGGAGAAGATGTTTCCTGTAGTGGGGAGTCTAGGACCAGAGGACACAGATAGAGTGGATGTGGAGAGGATGTTTCCTATCGAGGGGGCGGAGTCCAGGAGCAGGGGACACAGATAGAGTGGATGTGGAGAGGATGTTTCCTATAGTGGGGGAGTCTAGGACCAGAGGACACAGATAGAGTGGATGTGGAGAGGATGCGTTCCTATGGTGGGGGGGGTCTAGGACCAGAGGACACAGATAGAGTGGATGTGGAGAGGATGTTTCCTATAGTGGGGGTCTAGGACAAGAGGACACAGATAGAGTGGATGTGGATAGGATATTTCCTATTGTGGGGGAGTCTAGGACCAGAGGGCACAGATAGAGTGGATGTGGAGAAGATGTTTCCTGTAGTGGGGGAGTCTAGGACCAGAGGACACAGATAGAGAGGAAGTGGAGAGGATGTTTCCTATAGTGGGGGAGTCTGAGACCAGAGGAAACAGGTAGAGTGGATGTGGAGAGGTTGTTCCCTATAGTGGGGGAGTCTAGGACCAGAGGACACAGATAGAGTGGATGTGGAGAGGATGTTTCCTATAGTGGGGGAGTCTAGGACCAGACGACACAGATAGACTGGATGTGGAGAGGATGTTTCCTATAGTTGGGGAGTCTAGGACCAGAGGGCACAGATAGAGTGGATGTGCAGAAGATGTTTCCTGTAGTGGGGACTCTAGGACCAGAGGGCACAGATAGACAGGATGTGGAGAGGATGTTTCCTATAGTGGGGGAGTCTTGGACCAGAGGACACAGATAGAGTGGATGTGGAGCGGATGTTTCCTATAGTGGGGGAGTCTAGGACCAGAGGACACAGATAGAGTGGATGTGGAGAGGAGGTTTCCTATAGTGGGGGAGTCTAGGACCAGAGGACACAGATAGAGTGGATGTGGAGAGGATGTTTCCTATAGTGGGGGAGTCTAGGACCAGAGGACACAGATAGACTGGATGTGGAGAGGATGTTTCCTATAGTGGGGGAGTCTAGGACCAGAGGGCACAGATAGAGTGGATGTGGAGAAGATGTTTCCTGTAGTGGGGAGTCTAGGACCAGAGGGCACAGATAGACAGGATGTGGAGAGGATGTTTCCTATAGTGGGGGAGTCTTGGACCAGAGGACACAGATAGAGTGGATGTGGAGCGGATGTTTCCTATAGTGGGGGAGTCTAGGAGCAGTGGACACAGATAGAGTGGATGTGCAGAGGTTGTTTCTTATAGTGGGGGAGTCTAGGACCAGAGGGACACAAATAGAGTGGATGTGGAGCAGATGTTTCCTATAGTGGGGGAGTCTCGGACCAGAGGGCACAGATAGAGTGGATGTGGAGAGGATGTTTCCTATAGTGGGGGAGTCTGGGACCAGAGGGCACAGATAGAGTGGATGTGGAGAAGATGTTTCCTGTAGTGGGGGAGTCTAGGACCAGAGGGCACAGATAGACTGGATGTGGAGAGGATGTTTCCTATAGTGGGGGAGTCTAGGACCAGAGGACACAGATAGAGTGGATGTGGAGAGGATGGTTCCTATAGTGGGGGAGTCTAGGACCAGAGGACACAGATAGACTGGATGTGGAGAGGATGTTTCCTATAGTGGGGGAGTCTAGGACCAGAGGACACAGATAGAGTGGATGTGGAGCGGATGTTTCCTATAGTGGGGGAGTCTAGGAGCAGTGGACACAGATAGAGTGGATGTGGAGAGGATGTTTCTTATAGTGGGGGAGTCTAGGACCAGAAGGACACAAATAGAGTGGATGTGGAGCGGATGTTTCCTATAGTGGGGGAGTCTAGGACCAGAGGACACAGATAGAGTGGATGTGGAGCGGATGTTTCCTATCGTGGGGGAGTCTAGGACCAGTGGGCACATATAGAGTGGATGTGGAGAGGTTGTTCCCTATAGTGGGGGAGTCTAGGACCAGAGGACACAGATAGAGAGGATGTTTCCTATAGTGGGGGCGTCTGAGACCAGAGGACACAGGTAGAGTAGATGTGGAGAGGTTGTTCCGTATAGTGGGGGAGTCTAGGACCAGAGGACACAGATAGAGTGGATGTGGAGAGGATATTTCCTATAGTGGGGGAGTCTAGAACCAGAGGACACAGATAGACTGGATGTGGAGATGATGTTTCCTATAGTGGGGGAGTCTAGGACCAGACGACACAGATAGAGTGGATGTGGAGCGGATGTTTCCTATAGTGGGGGAGTCTAGGAGCAGTGGACACAGATAGAGTGGATGTGGAGAGGATGTTTCTTATAGTGGGGGAGTCTAGGACCAGAGGGACACAAATAGAGTGGATGTGGAGCGGATGTTTCCTATAGTGGGGGAGTCTAGGACCAGAGGGCACAGATAGAGTGGATGTGGAGAGGATGTTTCCTATAGTGGGGGAGTCTGGGACCAGAGGGCACAGATAGAGTGGATGTGGAGAAGATGTTTCCTATAGTGGGGGAGTCTAGGACCAGAGGACACAGATAGAGTGGATGTGGAGAGAATGTTTCCTATAGTGCGGGAGTCTAGGACCAGAGGACACAGATAGACTGGATGTGGAGAGGATGTTTCCTATAGTGAGGGAGTCTAGGACCAGAGGACACAGATAGAGTGGATGTGGAGAGGATGTTTCCTATAGTGGGGGAGTTTAGGACCAGAGGACACAGATAGAGTGGATGTGGAGAGGATGTTTCCTATAGTGGGGGCGGAGTCCAGGAGCAGGGGACACTGATAGAGAGGATGTGGAGAGGATGTTTCCTATAGTGGGGGAGTCTAGGACCAGAGGGCACAGATAGAGTGGATGTGGAGAAGATGTTTCCTGTAGTGGGGAGTCTAGGACCAGGGGACACAGATAGAGTGGATGTGGAGAGGATGTTTCCTATAGTGGGGGAGTCTAGGACCAGAGGACACAGATAGAGTGGATGTGGAGAGGATGTGTTCCTATGGTGGGGGGGGGTCTAGGACCAGAGGACACAGATAGAGTGGATGTGGAGAGGATGTTTCCTATAGTGGGGGTCTAGGACCAGAGGACACAGATAGAGTGGATGTGGATAGGATATTTCCTATAGTGGGGGAGTCTAGGAGCAGAGGGCACAGATAGAGTGGATGTGGAGAAGATGTTTCCTGTAGTAGGGAGTCTAGGACCAGAGGGCACAGATAGACAGGATGTGGAGAGGATGTTTCCTATAGTGGGGGAGTCTTAGACCAGAGGACACAGATAGAGTGGATGTGGAGCGGAGGTTTCCTATAGTGGGGGAGTCTAGGACCACAGGACACAGATAGAGTGGATGTGGAGAGGATGTTTCCTATAGTGGGGGAGTCTAGGACCAGAGGGCACAGATAGAGTGGATGTGGAGAAGATGTTTCCTATAGTGGGGGAGTCTGAGACCAGAGGACACAGGTAGAGTGGATGTGGAGAGGTTGTTCCCTATAGTGGGGGAGTCTGAGACCAGAGGAAACAGGTAGAGTGGATGTGGAGAGGTTGTTCCCTATAGTGGGGGAGTCTAGGACCAGAGGACACAGATAGAGTGGATGTGGAGAGGATGTTTCCTATAGTGGGGGAGTCTAGGACCAGAGGACACAGATAGACTGGATGTGGAGAGGATGTTTCCTATAGTGGGGGAGTCTAGGACCAGAGGGCACAGATAGAGTGGATGTGGAGAAGATGTTTCCTGTAGTGGGGAGTCTAGGACCAGAGGGCACAGATAGACAGGATGTGGAGAGGATGTTTCCTATAGTGGGGGAGTCTTGGACCAGAGGACACAGATAGAGTGGATGTGGAGCGGATGTTTCCTATAGTGGGGGAGTCTAGGAGCAGTGGACACAGATAGAGTGGATGTGGAGAGGATGTTTCTTATAGTGGGGGAGTCTAGGACCAGAGGGACACAAATAGAGTGGATGTGGAGCAGATGTTTCCTATAGTGGGGGAGTCTCGGACCAGAGGGCACAGATAGAGTGGATGTGGAGAGGATGTTTCCTATAGTGGGGGAGTCTGGGACCAGAGGGCACAGATAGAGTGGATGTGGAGAAGATGTTTCCTGTAGTGGGGGAGTCTAGGACCAGAGGGCACAGATAGACTGGATGTGGAGAGGATGTTTCCTATAGTGGGGGAGTCTAGGACCAGAGGACACAGATAGAGTGGATGTGGAGAGGATGTTTCCTATAGTGGGGGAGTCTAGGACCAGAGGACACAGATAGACTGGATGTGGAGAGGATGTTTCCTATAGTGGGGGAGTCTAGGACCAGAGGACACAGATAGAGTGGATGTGGAGCGGATGTTTCCTATAGTGGGGGAGTCTCGGAGCAGTGGACACAGATAGAGTGGATGTGGAGAGGATGTTTCTTATAGTGGGGGAGTCTAGGACCAGAAGGACACAAATAGAGTGGATGTGGAGCGGATGTTTCCTATACTGGGGGAGTCTAGGACCAGAGGACACAGATAGAGTGGATGTGGAGCGGATGTTTCCTATCGTGGGGGAGTCTAGGACCAGAGGGCACAGATAGAGTGGATGTGGAGAGGTTGTTCCCTATAGTGGGGGAGTCTAGGACCAGAGGACACAGATAGAGAGGATGTTTCCTATAGTGGGGGAGTCTGAGACCAGAGGACACAGGTAGAGTAGATGTGGAGTGGTTGTTCCGTATAGTGGGGGAGTCTAGGACCAGAGGACACAGATAGAGTGGATGTGGAGAGGATATTTCCTATAGTGGGGGAGTCTAGAACCAGAGGACACAGATAGACTGGATGTGGAGAGGATGTTTCCTATAGTGGGGGAGTCTAGGACCAGACGACACAGATAGAGTGGATGTGGAGCGGATGTTTCCTATAGTGGGGGAGTCTAGGAGCAGTGGACACAGATAGAGTGGATGTGGACAGGATGTTTCTTATAGTGGGGGAGTCTAGGACCAGAGGGACACAAATAGAGTGGATGTGGACCGGATGTTTCCTATAGTGGGGGAGTCTAGGACCAGAGGGCACAGATAGAGTGGATGTTTAGAGGATGTTTCCTATAGTGGGGGAGTCTGGGACCAGAGGGCACAGATAGAGTGGATGTGGAGAAGATGTTTCCTATAGTGGGGGAGTCTAGGACCAGAGGACACAGATAGAGTGGATGTGGAGAGAATGTTTCCTATAGTGCGGGAGTCTAGGACCAGAGGACACAGATAGAGTGGATGTGGAGAGGATGTTTCATATAGTGGGGGAGTCTAGGACCAGAGGACACAGATAGAGTGGATGTGGAGAGGATGTTTCCTATAGTGGGGGAGTTTAGGACCAGAGGACACAGATAGAGTGGATGTGGAGAGGATGTTTCCTATAGTGGGGGCGGAGTCCAGGAGCAGGGGACACTGATAGAGAGGATGTGGAGAGGATGTTTCCTATAGTGGGGGAGTCTAGGACCAGAGGGCACAGATAGAGTGGATGTGGAGAAGATGTTTCCTGTAGTGGGGAGTCTAGGACCAGGGGACACAGATAGAGTGGATGTGGAGAGCATGTTTCCTATAGAGGGGGAGTCTAGGACCAGAGGACACAGATAGAGTGGATGTGGAGAGGATGTGTTCCTATGGTGGGGGGGGTCTAGGACCAGAGGACACAGATAGAGTGGATGTGGAGAGGATGTTTCCTATAGTGGGGGTCTAGGACCAGAGGACACAGATAGAGTGGATGTGGATAGGATATTTCCTATAGTGGGGGAGTCTAGGACCAGAGGGCACAGATAGAGTGGATGTGGAGAAGATGTTTCCTGTAGTAGGGAGTCTAGGACCAGAGGGCACAGATAGACAGGATGTGGAGAGGATGTTTCCTATAGTGGGGGAGTCTTAGACCAGAGGACACAGATAGAGTGGATGTGGAGCGGATGTTTCCTATAGTGGGGGAGTCTAGGAGCAGTGGACACAGATAGAGTGGATGTGGAGAGGATGTTTCTTATAGTGGGGGAGCTAAGGACCAGAGGGACACAAATAGAGTGGATGTGGAGAGGATGTTTCCTATAGTGGGGGAGTCTGGGACCAGAGGGCACAGATAGAGTGGATGTGCAGAGGATGTTTCCTATAGTGGGGGAGTCTACGACCAGAGGGCACAGATAGACTGGATGTGGAGAGGATGTTTCCTATAGTGGGGGAGTCTAGGACCACAGGACACAGATAGAGTGGATGTGGAGAGGATGTTTCCTATAGTGGGGGAGTCTAGGACCAGAGGACACAGATAGACTGGATGTGGAGAGGATGTTTCCTATAGTGGGGGAGTCTAGGACCAGAGGACACAGATAGAGTGGATGTGGAGCGGATGTTTCCTATAGTGGGGGAGTCTAGGAGCAGTGGACACTGATAGAGTGGATGTGGAGAGGATGTTTCGTATAGTGGGGGAGTCTAGGACCAGAGGGACACAAATAGAGTGGATGTGGAGCGGATGTTTCCTATAGTGGGGGAGTCTAGAACCAGAGGGCACAGATAGAGTGGATGTGGAGAGGATGTTTCCTATAGTGGGGGAGTCTGGGACCAGAGGGCACAGATAGAGTGGATGTGGAGAAGATGTTTCCTATAGTGGGGGAGTCTAGGACCAGAGGACACAGATAGAGTGGATGTGGAGAGAATGTTTCCTATAGTGGGGGAGTCTAGGACCAGAGGACACAGATAGAGTGGATGTGGAGAGGATGTTTCCTATAGTGGGGGAGTCTAGGACCAGAGGACACAGATAGAGTGGATGTGGAGAGGATGTTTCCTATAGTGGGGGAGTCTAGGACCAGAGGACACAGATAGAGTGGATGTGGAGAGGATGTTTCCTATAGTGGGGGCGGAGTCCAGGAGCAGGGGACACTGATAGAGAGGATGTGGAGAGGATGTTTCCTATAGTGGGGGAGTCTAGGACCAGAGGGCACAGATAGAGTGGATGTGGAGAAGATGTGTTCCTATGGTGGGGGGGGTCTAGGACCAGAGGACACAGATAGAGTGGATGTGGAGAGGATGTTTCCTATAGTGGGGGTCTAGGACCAGAGGACACAGATAGAGTGGATGTGGATAGGATATTTCCTATAGTGGGGGAGTCTAGGACCAGAGGGCACAGATAGAGTGGATGTGGAGAAGATGTTTCCTGTAGTAGGGAGTCTAGGACCAGAGGGCACAGATAGACAGGATGTGGAGAGGATGTTTCCTATAGTGGGGGAGTCTTAGACCAGAGGACACAGATAGAGTGGATGTGGAGCGGATGTTTCCTATAGTGGGGGAGTCTAGGAGCAGTGGACACAGATAGAGTGGATGTGGAGAGGATGTTTCTTATAGTGGGGGAGCTAAGGACCAGAGGGACACAAATAGAGTGGATGTGGAGAGGATGTTTCCTATAGTGGGGGAGTATGGGACCAGAGGGCACAGATAGAGTGGATGTGGAGAGGTTGTTTCCTATAGTGGGGGAGTCTACGACCAGAGGGCACAGATAGACTGGATGTGGAGAGGATGTTTCCTATAGTGGGGGAGTCTAGGACCACAGGACACAGATAGAGTGGATGTGGAGAGGATGTTTCCTATAGTGGGGGAGTCTAGGACCAGAGGACACAGATAGACTGGATGTGGAGAGGATGTTTCCTATAGTGGGGGAGTCTAGGAGCAGTGGACACTGATAGAGTGGATGTGGAGAGGATGTTTCGTATAGTGGGGGAGTCTAGGACCAGAGGGACACAAATAGAGTGGATGTGGAGCGGATGTTTCCTATACTGGGGGAGTCTAGAACCAGAGGGCACAGATAGAGTGGATGTGGAGAGGATGTTTCCTATAGTGGGGGAGTCTGGGACCAGAGGGCACAGATAGAGTGGATGTGGAGAAGATGTTTCCTATAGTGGGGGAGTCTAGGACCAGAGGACACAGATAGAGTGGATGTGGAGAGAATGTTTCCTATAGTGGGGGAGTCTAGGACCAGAGGACACAGATAGAGTGGATGGGGAGAGGATGTTTCCTATAGTGGGGGAGTCTAGGACCAGAGGACACAGATAGAGTGGATGTGGAGAGGATGTTTCCTATAGTGGGGGAGTCTAGGACCAGAGGACACAGATAGAGTGGATGTGGAGAGGATGTTTCCTATAGTGGGGGCGGAGTCCAGGAGCAGGGGACACTGATAGAGAGGATGTGGAGAGGATGTTTCCTATAGTGGGGGAGTCTAGGACCAGAGGGCACAGATAGAGTGGATGTGGAGAAGATGTTTCCTGTAGTGGGGAGTCTAGGACCAGAGGACACAGATAGAGTGGATGTGGAGAGGATGTTTCCTATAGAGGGGGCGGAGTCCAGGAGCAGGGGACACAGATAGAGTGGATGTGGAGAGGATGTTTCCTATAGTGGGGGAGTCTAGGACCAGAGGACACAGATAGAGTGGATGTGGAGAGGATGTGTTCCTATGGTGGGGGGGGTCTAGGACCAGAGGACACAGATAGAGTGGATGTGGAGAGGATGTTTCCTATAGTGGGGGTCTAGGACCAGAGGACACAGATAGAGTGGATGTGGATAGGATATTTCCTATAGTGGGGGAGTCTAGGACCAGAGGGCACAGATAGAGTGGATGTGGAGAAGATGTTTCCTATAGTGGGGGAGTCTGAGACCAGAGGACACAGGTAGAGTGGATGTGGAGAGGTTGTTCCCTATAGTGGGGGAGTCTAGGACCAGAGGACACAGATAGAGTGGATGTGGAGAGGATGTTTCCTATAGTGGGGGAGTCTAGGACCAGAGGACACAGATAGACTGGATGTGGAGAGGATGTTTCCTATAGTGGGGGAGTCTAGGACCAGAGGGCACAGATAGAGTGGATGTGGAGAAGATGTTTCCTGTAGTGGGGAGTCTAGGAGCAGAGGGCACAGATAGACAGGATGTGGAGAGGATGTTTCCTATAGTGGGGGAGTCTTGGACCAGAGGACACAGATAGAGTGGATGTGGGGCGGATGTTTCCTATAGTGGGGGAGTCTAGGAACAGAGGACACAGGTAGAGTGGATGTGGAGAGGATGATTCCTATAGTGGTGGAGTCTAGGACCAGAGGGCACAGATAGAGTGGATGTGGAGAGGATGTTTCCTATAGTGGGGGAGTCTAGGACCAGAGGACACAGATAGACTGGATGTGGAGAGGATGTTTCCTATAGTGGGGGAGTCTAGGACCAGAGGGCACAGATAGAGTGGATGTGGAGAAGATGTTTCCTGTAGTGGGGAGTCTAGGACCAGAGGGCACAGATAGACAGGATGTGGAGAGGATGTTTCCTATAGTGGGGGAGTCTTGGACCAGAGGACACAGATAGAGTGGATGTGGAGCGGATGTTTCCTATAGTGGGGGAGTCTAGGAGCAGCGGACACAGATAGAGTCGATGTGGAGAGGATGTTTCTTATAGTGGGGGAGTCTGGGACCAGAGGGCACAGATAGAGTGGATGTGGAGAAGATGTTTCCTATAGTGGGGGAGTCTAGGACCAGAGGGCACAGATAGACTGGATGTGGAGAGGATGTTTCCTATAGTGGGGGAGTCTAGGACCAGAGGACACAGATAGAGTGGATGTGGAGAGGATGTTTCCTATAGTGGGGGAGTCTAGGACCAGAGGACACAGATAGACTGGATGTGGAGAGGATGTTTCCTATAGTGGGGGAGTCTAGGACCAGAGGACACAGATAGAGTGGATGTGGCGCGGATGTTTCCTATAGTGGGGGAGTCTAGGAGCAGTGGACACAGATAGAGTGGATGTGGAGAGGATGTTTCTTATAGTGGGGGAGTCTAGGACCAGAGGGACACAAATAGAGTGGATGTGGAGCGGATGTTTCCTATAGTGGGGGATTCTAGGACCAGAGGACACAGATAGAGTGGATGTGGAGAGAATGTTTCCTATAGTGCGGGAGTCTAGGACCAGAGGACACAGATAGAGTGGATGTGTAGAGGATATTTCCTACAGTGGGGGAGTCTAGGACCAGAGGACACAGATAGAGTGGATGTGGAGAGGATGTTTCCTATAGTGGGGGAGTCTGAGACCAGAGGACACAGGTAGAGTGGATGTGGAGAGGATGTTTCCTATAGTGGGGGAGTCTAGGACCAGAGGGCACAGATAGAGTGGATGTGGAGAAGATGTTTCCTGTAGTGGGGAGTCTAGGACCAGAGGGCACAGATAGACAGGATGTGGAGAGGATGTTTCCTATAGTGGGGGAGTCTTGGACCAGAGGACACAGATAGAGTGGATGTGGAGCGGATGTTTCCTATAGTGGGGGAGTCTAGGAGCAGAGGACACAGGTAGAGTGGATGTGGAGAGGATGTTTCCTATAGTGGGGGAGTCTAGGACCAGAGGACACAGATAGAGTGGATGTGGAGAGGATGTTAACTATAGTGGGGGAGTCTAGGACCAGAGGACACAGATAGAGTGGATGTGGAGAGGATGTTTCCTATAGTGGGGGCGGAGTCCAGGAGCAGGGGACACTGATAGAGAGGATGTGGAGAGGATGTTTCCTATAGTGGGGGAGTCTAGGGCCAGAGGGTACAGATAGAGTGGATGTGGAGAAGATGTTTCCTGTAGTGGGGGAGTCTAGGACCAGAGGACACAGATAGAGAGGATGTGGAGAGGATGTTTCCTATAGTGGGGGAGTCTGAGACCAGAGGACACAGGTGGAGTGGATGTGGAGAGGTTGTTCCCTATAGTGGGGGAGTCTAGGACCAGAGGACACAGATAGAGAGGATGTTTCCTATAGTGGGGGAGTCTGAGACCAGAGGACACAGGTAGAGTGGATGTGGAGAGGTTGTTCCGTATAGTGGGGGAGTCTAGGACCAGAGGACACAGATAGAGTGGATGTGGAGAGGATGTTTCCTATAGTGGGGGAGTCTAGGACCAGAGGACACAGATAGAGTGGATGTGGAGAGAATGTTTCCTATAGTGCGGGAGTCTAGGGCCAGAGGGTACAGATAGAGTGGATGTGGAGAAGATGTTTCCTGTAGTGGGGGAGTCTAGGACCAGAGGACACAGATAGAGAGGATGTGGAGAGGATGTTTCCTATAGTGGGGGAGTCTGAGACCAGAGGACACAGATAGAGTGGATGTGGAGAAGATGTTTCCTGTAGTGGGGAGTCTAGGACCAGAGGGCACAGATAGACAGGATGTGGAGAGGATGTTTCCTATAGTGGGGGAGACTTGGACCAGAGGACACAGATAGAGTGGATGTGGAGCGGATGTTTCCTATAGTGGGGGAGTCTAGGAGCAGAGGACACAGGTAGAGTGGATGTGGAGAGGATGTTTCCTATAGTGGGGGAGTCTAGGACCAGAGGACACAGATAGAGTGGATGTGGAGAGGATGTTAACTATAGTGGGGGAGTCTAGGACCAGAGGACACAGATAGAGTGGATGTGGAGAGGATGTTTCCTATAGTGGGGGCGGAGTCCAGGAGCAGGGGACACTGATAGAGAGGATGTGGAGAGGATGTTTCCTATAGTGGGGGAGTCTAGGGCCAGAGGGTACAGATAGAGTGGATGTGGAGAAGATGTTTCCTGTAGTGGGGGAGTCTAGGACCAGAGGACACAGATAGAGAGGATGTGGAGAGGATGTTTCCTATAGTGGGGGAGTCTGAGACCAGAGGACACAGGTGGAGTGGATGTGGAGAGGTTGTTCCCTATAGTGGGGGAGTCTAGGACCAGAGGACACAGATAGAGTGGATGTGGAGCGGATGTTTCCTATAGTGGGGGAGTCTCGGAGCAGTGGACACAGATAGAGTGGATGTGGAGAGGTTGTTCCGTATAGTGGGGGAGTCTAGGACCAGAGGACACAGATAGAGTGGATGTGGAGAGGATGTTTCCTATAGTGGGGGAGTCTAGGACCAGAGGACACAGATAGAGTGGATGTGGAGAGAATGTTTCCTATAGTGCGGGAGTCTAGGACCAGAGGACACAGATAGAGTGGATGTGGAGAGGATGTTTCCTATAGTGGGGGAGTCTAGGACCAGAGGACACAGATAGAGTGGATGTGGAGAGGATGTTTCCTATAGTGGGGGAGTCTAGGACCAGAGGACACAGATAGAGTGGATGTGGAGTGGATGTTTCCTATAGTGGGGGCGGAGTCCAGGAGCAGGGGACACTGATAGAGAGGATGTGGAGAGGATGTTTCCTATAGTGGGGGAGTCTAGGACCAGAGTGCACAGATAGAGTAGATGTGGAGAAGATGTTTCCTGTAGTGGGGAGTCTAGGACCAGAGGACACAGATAGAGTGGATGTGGAGAGGATGTTTCCTATAGAGGGGGCGGAGTCCAGGAGCAGGGGACACAGATAGAGTGGATGTGGAGAGGATGTGTTCCTATGGTGGGGGGGGGGTCTAGGAACAGAGGACACAGATAGAGTGGATGTGAGAGGATGTTTCCTATAGTGGGGGTCTAGGACCAGAGGACACAGATAGAGTGGATGTGGATAGGATATTTCCTATAGTGGGGGAGTCTAGGACCAGAGGGCACAGATAGAGTGGATGTGGAGAGGTTGTTCCCTATAGTGGGGGAGTCTAGGACCAGAGGACACAGATAGAGTGGATGTGGAGAGGATGTTTCCTATAGTGGGGGAGTCTAGGACCAGAGGACACAGATAGACTGGATGTGGAGAGGATGATTCCTATACTGGGGGAGTGTAGGACCAGAGGGCACAGATAGAGTGGATGTGGATAAGATGTTTCCTGTAGTGGGGAGTCTAGGAGCAGAGGGCACAGATAGACAGGATGTGGAGAGGATGTTTCCTATAGTGGGGGAGTCTTGGACCAGAGGACACAGATAGAGTGGATGTGGAGCGGATGTTTCCTATAGTGGGGGAGTCTAGGAGCAGTGGACACAGATAGAGTGGATGTGGAGAGGATGTTTCTTATAGTGGGGGAGTCTAGGACCAGAGGGACACAAATAGAGTGGATGTGGAGCGGATGTTTCCTATACTGGGGGAGTCTAGGACCAGAGGGCACAGATAGAGTGGATGTGGAGAGGATGTTTCCTATAGTGGGGGAGTCTGGGACCAGAGGTCACAGATAGAGTGGATGTGGAGAAGATGTTTCCTATAGTGGGGGAGTCTAGGACCAGAGGGCACAGATAGACTGGATGTGGAGAGGATGTTTCCTATAGTGGGGGAGTCTAGGACCAGAGGACACAGATAGAGTGGATGTGGAGAGGAGGTTTCCTATAGTGGGGGAGTCTAGGACCAGAGGACACAGATAGACTGGATGTGGAGAGGATGTTTCCTATAGTGGGGGAGTCTAGGACCAGAGGACACAGATAGAGTGGATGTGGCGCGGATGTTTCCTATAGTGGGGGAGTCTAGGAGCAGTGGACACAGATAGAGTGGATGTGGAGAGGATGTTTCTTATAGTGGGGGAGTCTAGGACCAGAGGGCACAGATAGAGTGGATGTGGTGAAGATGTTTCCTGTAGTGGGGAGTCTAGGACCAGAGGGCACAGATAGACAGGATGTGGAGAGGATGTTTCCTATAGTGGGGGAGTCTTGGACCAGAGGACACAGATAGAGTGGATGTGGAGCGGATGTTTCCTATAGTGGGGGAGTCTAGGAGCAGAGGACACAGGTAGAGTGGATGTGGAGAGAATGTTTCCTATAGTGGGGGAGTCTAGGACCAGAGGGCACAGATAGAGTGGATGTGGAGAGGATGTTTCCTATAGTGGGGGAGTCTAGGACCAGAGGACACAGATAGACTGGATGTGGAGAGGATGTTTCCTATAGTGGGGGAGTCTAGGACCAGAGGGCACAGATAGAGTGGATGTGGAGAAGATGTTTCCTGTAGTGGGGAGTCTAGGACCAGAGGGCACAGATAGACAGGATGTGGAGAGGATGTTTCCTATAGTGGGGGAGTCTTGGACCAGAGGACACAGATAGAGTGGATGTGGAGCGGATGTTTCCTATAGTGGGGGAGTCTAGGAGCAGTGGACACAGATAGAGTGGATGTGGAGAGGATGTTTCTTATACTGGGGGAGTCTGGGACCAGAGGGCACAGATAGAGTGGATGTGGAGAAGATGTTTCCTATAGTGGGGGAGTCTAGGACCAGAGGGCACAGATAGACTGGATGTGGAGAGGATGTTTCCTATAGTGGGGGAGTCTAGGACCAGAGGACACAGATAGAGTGGATGTGGAGAGGATGTTTCCTATAGTGGGGGAGTCTAGGACCAGAGGACACAGATAGACTGGATGTGGAGAGGATGTTTCCTATAGTGGGGGAGTCTAGGACCAGAGGACACAGATAGAGTGGATGTGGCGCGGATGTTTCCTATAGTGTGGGAGTCTAGGAGCAGTGGACACAGATAGAGTGGATGTGGAGAGGATGTTTCTTATAGTGGGGGAGTCTAGGACCAGAGGGACACAAATAGAGTGGATGTGGAGCGGATGTTTCCTATAGTGGGGGATTCTAGGACCAGAGGACACAGATAGAGTGGATGTGGAGAGAATGTTTCCTATAGTGCGGGAGTCTAGGACCAGAGGACACAGATAGAGTGGATGAGGAGAGGATATTTCCTACAGTGGGGGAGTCTAGGACCAGAGGACACAGATAGAGTGGATGTGGAGCGGATGTTTCCTATAGTGGGGGAGTCTGAGACCAGAGGTCACAGGTAGAGTGGATGTGGAGAGGATGTTTCCTATAGTGGGGGAGTCTAGGACCAGAGGGCACAGATAGAGTGGATGTGGAGAAGATGTTTCCTGTAGTGGGGAGTCTAGGACCAGAGGGCACAGATAGACAGGATGTGGAGAGGATGTTTCCTATAGTGGGGGAGTCTTGGACCAGAGGACACAGATAGAGTGGATGTGGAGCGGATGTTTCCTATAGTGGGGGAGTCTAGGAGCAGAGGACACAGGTAGAGTGGATGTGGAGAGGATGTTTCCTATAGTGGGGGAGTCTAGGACCAGAGGACACAGATAGAGTGGATGTGGAGACGATGTTTCCTATAGTGGGGGAGTCTAGGACCAGAGGACACAGATAGAGTGGATGTGGAGAGGATGTTTCCTATAGTGGGGGCGGAGTCCAGGAGCAGGGGACACTGATAGAGAGGATGTGGAGAGGATGTTTCCTATAGTGGGGGAGTCTAGGACCAGAGGGCACAGATAGAGTGGATGTGGAGAAGATGTTTCCTGTAGTGGGGGAGTCTAGGACCAGAGGACACAGATAGAGAGGATGTGGAGAGGATGTTTCCTATAGTGGGGGAGTCTGAGACCAGAGGACACAGGTGGAGTGGATGTGGAGAGGTTGTTCCCTATAGTGGGGAAGTCTAGGACCAGAGGACACAGATAGAGAGGATGTTTCCTATAGTGGGGGAGTCTGAGACCAGAGGACACAGGTAGAGTGGATGTGGAGAGGTTGTTCCGTACAGTGGGGGAGTCTAGGACCAGAGGACACAGATAGAGTGGATGTGGAGAGGATGTTTCCTATAGTGGGGGAGTCTGGGACCAGAGGGCACAGATAGAGTGGATGTG
This sequence comes from Hypanus sabinus, assembly GCF_030144855.1. NCBI lineage: Eukaryota > Metazoa > Chordata > Chondrichthyes > Myliobatiformes > Dasyatidae > Hypanus > Hypanus sabinus. Next base: position 78,188 of record NW_026778975.1, on the reverse strand, counting down.
GAGAAGATGTTTCCTATAGTGGGGGAGTCTAGGACCAGAGGACATGGATAGAGTGGATGTGGAGAGAATGTTTCCTATAGTGCGGGAGTCTAGGACCAGAGGACACAGATAGAGTGGATGTGGAGAGGATGTTTCCTATAGTGGGGGAGTCTAGGACCTGAGGACACAGATAGAGTGGATGTGGAGAGGATGTTTCCTATAGTGGGGGAGTCTAGGACCAGAGGACACAGATAGAGTGGATGTGGAGAGGATGTTTCCTATAGTGGGGGCGGAGTCCAGGAGCAGGGGACACTGATAGAGAGGATGTGGAGAGGATGTTTCCTATAGTGGGGGAGTCTAGGACCAGAGGGCACAGATAGAGTGGATGTGGAGAAGATGTTTCCTGTAGTGGGGAGTCTAGGACCAGAGGGCACAGATAGACAGGATGTGGAGAGGATGTTTCCTATAGTGGGGGAGTCTTGGACCAGAGGACACAGATAGAGTGGATGTGGAGCGGATGTTTCCTATAGTGGGGGAGTCTAGGAGCAGTGGACACAGATAGAGTGGATGTGGAGAGGATGTTTCTTATACTGGGGGAGTCTGGGACCAGAGGGCACAGATAGAGTGGATGTGGAGAAGATGTTTCCTATAGTGGGGGAGTCTAGGACCAGAGGGCACAGATAGACTGGATGTGGAGAGGATGTTTCCTATAGTGGGGGAGTCTAGGACCAGAGGACACAGATAGAGTGGATGTGGAGAGGATGTTTCCTATAGTGGGGGAGTCTAGGACCAGAGGACACAGATAGACTGGATGTGGAGAGGATGTTTCCTATAGTGGGGGAGTCTAGGACCAGAGGACACAGATAGAGTGGATGTGGCGCGGATGTTTCCTATAGTGTGGGAGTCTAGGAGCAGTGGACACAGATAGAGTGGATGTGGAGAGGATGTTTCTTATAGTGGGGGAGTCTAGGACCAGAGGGACACAAATAGAGTGGATGTGGAGCAGATGTTTCCTATAGTGGGGGATTCTAGGACCAGAGGACACAGATAGAGTGGATGTGGAGAGAATGTTTCCTATAGTGCGGGAGTCTAGGACCAGAGGACACAGATAGAGTGGATGAGGAGAGGATATTTCCTACAGTGGGGGAGTCTAGGACCAGAGGACACAGATAGAGTGGATGTGGAGCGGATGTTTCCTATAGTGGGGGAGTCTGAGACCAGAGGTCACAGGTAGAGTGGATGTGGAGAGGATGTTTCCTATAGTGGGGGAGTCTAGGACCAGAGGGCACAGATAGAGTGGATGTGGAGAAGATGTTTCCTATAGTGGGGGAGTCTAGGACCAGAGGACACAGATAGAGTGGATGTGGAGAGGATGTTTCCTATAGTGGGGGAGTCTAGGACCAGAGGACACAGATAGAGTGGATGTGGAGAGGATGATTCCTATAGTGGGGGCGGAGTCCAGGAGCAGGGGACACTGATAGAGAGGATGTGGAGAGGATGTTTCCTATAGTGGGGGAGTCTAGGACCAGAGGGCACAGATAGAGTGGATGTGGAGAAGATGTTTCCTGTAGTGGGGGAGTCTAGGACCAGAGGACACAGATAGAGAGGATGTGGAGAGGATGTTTCCTATAGTGGGGGAGTCTAGGACCAGAGGACACAGATAGTGTGGATGTGGCGCGGATGTTTCCTATAGTGTGGGAGTCTAGGAGCAGTGGACACAGATAGAGTGGATGTGGAGAGGATGTTTCTTATAGTGGGGGAGTCTAGGACCAGAGGGACACAAATAGAGTGGATGTGGAGAGGATGTTTCCTATAGTGGGGGAGTCTAGGACCAGAGGGCACAGATAGAGTGGATGTGGAGAGGATGTTTCCTGTAGTGGGGGAGTCTAGGACCAGAGGACACAGACAGAGTGGATGTGGAGAGGATGTTTCCGATAGTGGGGGAGTCTAGGACCAGAGGACACAGATAGAGTGGATGTGGAGAGGATGTGCTCCTATGGTGGGGGGGGTCTAGGACCAGAGGACACAGATAGAGTGGATGTGGAGAGGATGATTCCTATAGTGGGGGCGGAGTCCAGGAGCAGGGGACACTGATAGAGAGGATGTGGAGAGGATGTTTCCTATAGTGGGGGAGTCTAGGACCAGGGGGCACAGATAGAGTGGATGTGGAGAAGATGTTTCCTGTAGTGGGGGAGTCTAGGACCAGAGGACACAGATAGAGAGGATGTGGAGAGGATGTTTCCTATAGTGGGGGAGTCTGAGACCAGAGGACACAGGTGGAGTGGATGTGGAGAGGTTGTTCCCTATAGTGGGGGAGTCTAGGACCAGAGGACACAGATAGAGAGGATGTTTCCTATAGTGGGGGAGTCTGAGACCAGAGGACACAGGTAGAGTGGATGTGGAGAGGTTGTTCCGTACAGTGGGGGAGTCTAGGACCAGAGGACACAGATAGAGTGGATGTGGAGAGGATGTTTCCTATAGTGGGGGAGTCTGGGACCAGAGGGCACAGATAGAGTGGATGTGGAGAAGATGTTTCCTATAGTGGGGGAGTCTAGGACCAGAGGACACGGATAGAGTGGATGTGGAGAGAATGTTTCCTATAGTGCGGGAGTCTAGGACCAGAGGACACAGATAGAGTGGATGTGGAGAGGATGTTTCCTATAGTGGGGGAGTCTAGGACCTGAGGACACAGATAGAGTGGATGTGGAGAGGATGTTTCCTATAGTGGGGGAGTCTAGGACCAGAGGACACAGATAGAGTGGATGTGGAGAGGATGTTTCCTATAGTGGGGGCGGAGTCCAGGAGCAGGGGACACTGATAGAGAGGATGTGGAGAGGATGTTTCCTATAGTGGGGGAGTCTAGGACCAGAGGGCACAGATAGAGTGGATGTGGAGAAGATGTTTCCTGTAGTGGGGAGTCTAGGACCAGAGGACACAGATAGAGTGGATGTGGAGAGGATGTTTCCTATAGAGGGGGCGGAGTCCAGGAGCAGGGGACACAGATAGAGTGGATGTGGAGAGGATGTTTCCTATATTGGGGGAGTCTAGGACCAGAGGACACAGATAGAGTGGATGTGGAGAGGATGTGCTCCTATGGTGGGGGGGGTCTAGGACCAGAGGACACAGATAGAGTGGATGTGGAGAGGATGTTTCCTATAGTGGGGGTCTAGGACCAGAGGACACAGATAGAGTGGATGTGGATAGGATATTTCCTATAGTGGGGGAGTCTAGGACCAGAGGGCACAGATAGAGTGGATGTGGAGAAGATGTTTCCTATAGTGGGGGAGTCTGAGACCAGAGGACACAGGTAGAGTGGATGTGGAGAGGTTGTTCCCTATAGTGGGGGAGTCTAGGACCAGAGGACACAGATAGAGTGGATGTGGAGAGGATGTTTCCTATAGTGGGGGAGTCTAGGACCAGAGGACACAGATAGAGTGGATGTGGAGAGGATGTTTCCTATAGTGGGGGAGTCTAGGACCAGAGGGCACAGATAGAGTGGATGTGGAGAAGATGTTTCCTGTAGTGGGGAGTCTAGGACCAGAGGGCACAGATAGACAGGATGTGGAGAGGATGTTTCCTATAGTGTGGGAGTCTTGGACCAGAGGACACAGATAGAGTGGATGTGGAGCGGATGTTTCCTATAGTGGGGGAGTCTAGGAGCAGTGGACACAGATAGAGTGGATGTGGAGAGGATGTTTCTTATAGTGGGGGAGTCTAGGACAAGAGGGACACAAATAGAGTGGATGTGGAGCGGATGTTTCCTATAGTGGGGGAGTCTAGGACCAGAGGGCACAGATAGAGTGGATGTGGAGAGGATGTTTCCTATAGTGGGGGAGTCTGGGACCAGAGGGCACAGATAGAGTGGATGTGGAGAAGATGTTTCCTATAGTGGGGGAGTCTAGGACCAGAGGACACAGATAGAGTGGATGTGGAGAGAATGTTTCCTATAGTGCGGGAGTCTAGGACCAGAGGACACAGATAGAGTGGATGTGGAGAGGATGTTTCCTATAGTGGGGGAGTCTAGGACCAGAGGACACAGATAGAGTGGATGTGGAGAGGATGTTTCCTATAGTGGGGGAGTCTAGGACCAGAGGACACAGATAGCGTGGATGTGGAGAGGATGTTTCCTATAGTGGGGGCGGAGTCCAGGAGCAGGGGACACTGATAGAGAGGATGTGGAGAGGATGTTTCCTATAGTGGGGGAGTCTAGGACCAGAGGGCACAGATAGAGTGGATGTGGAGAAGATGTTTCCTGTAGTGGGGAGTCTAGGACCAGAGGACACAGATAGAGTGGATGTGGAGAGGATGTTTCTTATAGAGGGGGCGGAGTCCAGGAGCAGGGGACACAGATAGAGTGGATGTGGAGAGAATGTTTCCTATAGTGGGGGAGTCTAGGACTAGAGGACACAGATAGAGTGGATGTGGAGAGGATGTGTTCCTATGGTGGGGGGGGTATAGGACCAGAGGACACAGATAGAGTGGATGTTGAGAGGATGTTTCCTATAGTGGGGGTCTAGGACCAGAGGACACAGATAGAGTGGATGTGGATAGGATATTTCCTATAGTGGGGGAGTCTAGGACCAGAGGGCACAGATAGAGTGGATGTGGAGAAGATGTTTCCTATAGTGGGGGAGTCTGAGACCAGAGGACACAGGTAGAGTGGATGTGGAGAGGTTGTTCCCTATAGTGGGGGAGTCTAGGACCAGAGGACACAGATAGAGTGGATGTGGAGAGGATGTTTCCTATAGTGGGGGAGTCTAGGACCAGAGGACACAGATAGACTGGATGTGGAGAGGATGTTTCCTATAGTGGGGGAGTCTAGGACCAGAGGGCACAGATAGAGTGGATGTGGAGAAGATGTTTCCTGTAGTGGGGAGTCTAGGAGCAGAGGGCACAGATAGAGTGGATGTGGAGAGGATGTTTCCTATAGTGGGGGCGGAGTCCAGGAGCAGGGGACACTGATAGAGAGGATGTGGAGAGGATGTTTCCTATAGTGGGGGAGTCTAGGACCAGAGGGCACAGATAGAGTGGATGTGGAGAAGATGTTTCCTGTAGTGGGGAGTCGAGGACCAGAGGACACAGATAGAGTGGATGTGGTGAGGATGTTTCCTATAGAGGGGGCGGAGTCCAGGAGCAGGGGACACAGATAGAGTGGATGTGGAGAGGATGTTTCCTATAGTGGGGGAGTCTAGGACCAGAGGACACAGATAGAGTGGATGAGGAGAGGATATTTCCTACAGTGGGGGAGTCTAGGACCAGAGGACACAGATAGAGTGGATGTGGAGCGGATGTTTCCTATAGTGGGGGAGTCTGAGACCAGAGGACACAGGTAGAGTGGATGTGGAGAGGATGTTTCCTATAGTGGGGGAGTCTAGGACCAGAGGGCACAGATAGAGTGGATGTGGAGAAGATGTTTCCTGTAGTGGGGAGTCTAGGACCAGAGGGCACAGATAGACAGGATGTGGAGAGGATGTTTCCTATAGTGGGGGAGTCTTGGACCAGAGGACACAGATAGAGTGGATGTGGAGCGGATGTTTCCTATAGTGGGGGAGTCTAGGAGCAGAGGACACAGGTAGAGTGGATGTGGAGAGGATGTTTCCTATAGTGGGGGAGTCTAGGACCAGAGGACACAGATAGAGTGGATGTGGAGAGGATGTTTCCTATAGTGGGGGAGTCTAGACCAGAGGACACAGATAGAGTGGATGTGGAGAGGATGTTTCCTATAGTGGGGGCGGAGTCCAGGAGCAGGGGACACTGATAGAGAGGATGTGGAGAGCATGTTTCCTATAGTGGGGGAGTCTAGGACCAGAGGGCACAGATAGAGTGGATGTGGAGAAGATGTTTCCTGTAGTGGGGGAGTCTAGGACCAGAGGACACAGATAGAGAGGATGTGGAGAGGATGTTTCCTATAGTGGGGGAGTCTAGGAGCAGAGGACACAGGTAGAGTGGATGTGGAGCGGATGTTTCCTATAGTGGGGGAGTCTAGGAGCAGAGGACACAGGTAGAGTGGATGTGGAGAGGATGTTTCCTATAGTGGGGGAGTCTAGGACCAGAGGACACAGATAGAGTGGATGTGGAGAGGATGTTTCCTATAGTGGGGGAGTCTAGGACCAGAGGACACAGATAGAGTGGATGTGGAGAGGATGTTTCCTATAGTGGGGGCGGAGTCCAGGAGCAGGGGACACTGATAGAGAGGATGTGGAGAGGATGTTTCCTATAGTGGGGGAGTCTAGGACCAGAGGGCACAGATAGAGTGGATGTGGAGAAGATGTTTCCTGTAGTGGGGGAGTCTAGGACCAGAGGACACAGATAGAGAGGATGTGGAGAAGATGTTTCCTGTAGTGGGGGAGTCTAGAACCAGAGGGACACAAATAGAGTGGATGTGGAGCGGATGTTTCCTATAGTGGGGGAGTCTAGGACCAGAGGGACACAAATAGAGTGGATGTGGAGCGGATGTTTCCTATAGTGGGGGAGTCTAGGACCAGAGGGCACAGATAGAGTGGATGTGGAGAGGATGTTTCCTATAGTGGGGGAGTCTGGGACCAGAGGGCACAGATAGAGTGGATGTGGAGAAGATGTTTCCTATAGTGGGGGAGTCTAGGACCAGAGGGCACAGATAGACTGGATGTGGAGAGGATGTTTCCTATAGTGGGGGAGTCTAGGACCAGAGGACACAGATAGAGTGGATGTGGAGAGGATGTTTCCTATAGTGGGGGAGTCTAGGACCAGAGGACACAGATAGACTGGATGTGGAGAGGATGTTTCCTATAGTGGGGGAGTCTAGGACCAGAGGACACAGATAGAGTGGATGTGGAGAGGATGTTTCCTATAGTGGGGGCGGAGTCCAGGAGCAGGGGACACTGATAGAGAGGATGTGGAGAGGATGTTTCCTATAGTGCGGGAGTCTAGGACCAGAGGGCACAGATAGAGTGGATGTGGAGAAGATGTTTCCTGTAATGGGGAGTCTAGGACCAGAGGACACAGATAGTGTGGATGTGGAGAGGATGTTTCCTATAGAGGGGGCGGAGTCCAGTAGCAGGGGACACAGATAGAGTGGATGTGGAGAGGATGTTTCCTATAGTGGGGGAGTCTAGGACCATAGAACACAGGTAGAGTGGATGTGGAGAGGTTGTTCCCTATAGTGGGGGAGTCTAGGACCAGAGGACACAGATAGAGTGGATGTGGAGAGGATGTTTCCTATAGTGGGGGAGTCTAGGACCAGAGGACACAGATAGAGTGGATGTGGAGAGGATGTTTCCTATAGTGGGGGAGTCTAGGACCAGAGGACACAGATAGACTGGATGTGGAGAGGATGTTTCCTATAGTGGGGGAGTCTAGGACCAGAGGACACAGATAGACTGGATGTGGAGAGGATGTTTCCTATAGTGGGGAATCTAGGACCAGAGGGCACAGATAGAGTGGATGTGGAGAAGATGTTTCCTGTAGTGGGGAGTCTAGGAGCAGAGGGCACAGATAGACAGGATGTGAAGAGGATGTTTCCTATAGTGGGGGAGTCTTGGACCAGAGGACACAGATAGAGTGGATGTGGAGCGGATGTTTCCTATAGTGGGGGAGTCTAGGAGCAGTGGACACAGATAGAGTGGATGTGGAGAGGATGTTTCTTATAGTGGGGGAGTCTAGGACCAGAGGGACACAAATAGAGTGGATGTGGAGAGAATGTTTCCTATAGTCCGGGAGTCTAGGACCAGAGGACACAGATAGAGTGGATGTGGAGAGGATGTTTCCTATAGTGGGGGAGTCTAGGACCAGAGGACACAGATAGAGTGGATGTGGAGAGGATGTTTCCTATAGTGGGGGAGTCTAGGACCAGAGGACACAGATAGAGTGGATGTGGAGAGGATGTTTCCTATAGTGGGGGCGGAGTCCAGGAGCAGGGGACACTGATAGAGTGGATGTGGAGAGGATGTTTCCTATAGTGGGGGAGTCTAGGACCAGAGGGCACAGATAGAGTGGATGTGGAGAAGATGTTTCCTGTAGTGGGGAGTCGAGGACCAGAGGACACAGATAGAGTGGATGTGGAGAGGATGTTTCCTATAGAGGGGGCGGAGTCCAGGAGCAGGGGACACAGATAGAGTGGATGTGGAGAGGATGTTTCCTATAGTGGGGGAGTCTAGGACCAGAGGACACAGATAGAGTGGATGAGGAGAGGATATTTCCTACAGTGGGGGAGTCTAGGACCAGAGGACACAGATAGAGTGGATGTGGAGCGGATGTTTCCTATAGTGGGGGAGTCTGAGACCAGAGGACACAGGTAGAGTGGATGTGGAGAGGATGTTTCCTATAGTGGGGGAGTCTAGGACCAGAGGGCACAGATAGAGTGGATGTGGAGAAGATGTTTCCTGTAGTGGGGAGTCTAGGACCAGAGGGCACAGATAGACAGGATGTGGAGAGGATGTTTCCTATAGTGGGGGAGTCTTGGACCAGAGGACACAGATAGAGTGGATGTGGAGCGGATGTTTCCTATAGTGGGGGAGTCTAGGAGCAGAGGACACAGGTAGAGTGGATGTGGAGAGGATGTTTCCTATAGTGGGGGAGTCTAGGACCAGAGGACACAGATAGAGTGGATGTGGAGAGGATGTTTCCTATAGTGGGGGAGTCTAGGACCAGAGGACACAGATAGAGTGGATGTGGAGAGGATGTTTCCTATAGTGGGGGCGGAGTCCAGGAGCAGGGGACACTGATAGAGAGGATGTGGAGAGGATGTTTCCTATAGTGGGGGAGTCTAGGACCAGAGGGCACAGATAGAGTGGATGTGGAGAAGATGTTTCCTGTAGTGGGGGAGTCTAGGACCAGAGGACACAGATAGAGAGGATGTGGAGAGGATGTTTCCTATAGTGGGGGAGTCTGAGACCAGAGGACACAGGTGGAGTGGATGTGGAGAGGTTGTTCCCTATAGTGGGGGAGTCTAGGACCAGAGGACACAGATAGAGAGGATGTTTCCTATAGTGGGGGAGTCTGAGACCAGAGGACACAGGTTGAGTGGATGTGGAGAGGTTGTTCCGTATAGTGGGGGAGTCTAGGACCAGAGGACACAGATAGAGTGGATGTGGGGAGGATGTTTCCTATAGTGGGGGAGTCTGGGACCAGAGGGCACAGATAGAGTGGATGTGGAGAAGATGTTTCCTATGGTGGGGGAGTCTAGGACCAGAGGACACGGATAGAGTGGATGTGGAGAGAATGTTTCCTATAGTGCGGGAGTCTAGGACCAGAGGACACAGATAGAGTGGATGTGGAGAGGATGTTTCCTATAGTGGGGGAGTCTAGGACCTGAGGACACAGATAGAGTGGATGTGGAGAGGATGTTTCCTATAGTGGGGGAGTCTAGGACCAGAGGACACAGATAGAGTGGATGTGGAGAGGATGTTTCCTATAGTGGGGGCGGAGTCCAGGAGCAGGGGACACTGATAGAGAGGATGTGGAGAGGATGTTTCCTATAGTGGGGGAGTCTAGGACCAGAGGGCACCGATAGAGTGGATGTGGAGAAGATGTTTCCTGTAGTGGGGAGTCTAGGACCAGAGGACACAGATAGAGTGGATGTGGAGAGGATGTTTCCTATAGAGGGGGCGGAGTCCAGGAGCAGGGGACACAGATAGAGTGGATGTGGAGAGGATGTGCTCCTATGGTGGGGGGGGTCTAGGACCAGAGGACACAGATAGAGTGGATGTGGAGAGGATGTTTCCTATAGTGGGGGTCTAGGACCAGAGGACACAGATAGAGTGGATGTGGATAGGATATTTCCTATAGTGGGGGAGTCTAGGACCAGAGGGCACAGATAGAGTGGATGTGGAGAAGATGTTTCCTATAGTGGGGGAGTCTGAGACCAGAGGACACAGGTAGAGTGGATGTGGAGAGGTTGTTCCCTATAGTGGGGGAGTCTAGGACCAGAGGACACAGATAGAGTGGATGTGGAGAGGATGTTTCCTATAGTGGGGGAGTCTAGGACCAGAGGACACAGATAGACTGGATGTGGAGAGGATGTTTCCTATAGTGGGGGAGTCTAGGACCAGAGGGCACAGATAGAGTGGATGTGGAGAAGATGTTTCCTGTAGTGGGGAGTCTAGGAGCAGAGGGCACAGATAGACAGGATGTGGAGAGGATGTTTCCTATAGTGGGGGAGTCTTGGACCAGAGGACACAGATAGAGTGGATGTGGAGCGGATGTTTCCTATAGTGGGGGAGTCTAGGAGCAGTGGACACAGATAGAGTGGATGTGGAGAGGATGTTTCTTATAGTGGGGGAGTCTAGGACCAGAGGGACACAAATAGAGTGGATGTGGAGCGGATGTTTCCTATAGTGGGGGAGTCTAGGACCAGAGGGCACAGATAGAGTGGATGTGGAGAGGATGTTTCCTATAGTGGGGGAGTCTGGGACCAGAGGGCACAGATAGAGTGGATGTGGAGAAGATGTTTCCTATAGTGGGGGAGTCTAGGACCAGAGGACACAGATAGAGTGGATGTGGAGAGAATGTTTCCTATAGTGCGGGAGTCTAGGACCAGAGGACACAGATAGAGTGGATGTGGAGAGGATGTTTCCTATAGTGGGGGAGTCTAGGACCAGAGGACACAGATAGAGTGGATGTGGAGAGGATGTTTCCTATAGTGGGGGAGTCTAGGACCAGAGGACACAGATAGCGTGGATGTGGAGAGGATGTTTCCTATAGTGGGGGCAGAGTCCAGGAGCAGGGGACACTGATAGAGAGGATGTGGAGAGGATGTTTCCTATAGTGGGGGAGTCAAGGACCAGAGGGCACAGATAGAGTGGATGTGGAGAAGATGTTTCCTGTAGTGGGGAGTCTAGGACCAGAGGACACAGATAGAGTGGATGTGGAGAGGATGTTTCCTATAGAGGGGGCGGAGTCCAGGAGCAGGGGACACAGATAGAGTGGATGTGGAGAGGATGTTTCCTATAGTGGGGGAGTCTAGGACTAGAGGACACAGATAGAGTGGATGTGGAGAGGATGTGTTCCTATGGTGGGGGGGGTCTAGGACCAGAGGACACAGATAGAGTGGATGTGGAGAGGATGTTTCCTATAGTGGGGGTCTAGGACCAGAGGACACAGATAGAGTGGATGTGGATAGGATATTTCCTATAGTGGGGGAGTCTAGGACCAGAGGGCACAGATAGAGTGGATGTGGAGAAGATGTTTCCTATAGTGGGGGAGTCTGAGACCAGAGGACACAGGTAGAGTGGATGTGGAGAGGTTGTTCCCTATAGTGGGGGAGTCTAGGACCAGAGGACACAGATAGAGTGGATGTGGAGAGGATGTTTCCTATAGTGGGGGAGTCTAGGACCAGAGGACACAGATAGACTGGATGTGGAGAGGATGTTTCCTATAGTGGGGGAGTCTAGGACCAGAGGGCACAGATAGAGTGGATGTGGAGAAGATGTTTCCTGTAGTGGGGAGTCTAGGAGCAGAGGGCACAGATAGACAGGATGTGGAGAGGATGTTTCCTATAGTGGGGGAGTCTTGGACCAGAGGACACAGATAGAGTGGATGTGGAGCGGATGTTTCCTATAGTGGGGGAGTCTAGGACCAGAGGACACAGATAGAGTGGATGTGGAGAGGATGTTTCTTATAGTGGGGGAGTCTAGGACCAGAGGGACACAAATAGAGTGGATGTGGAGCGGATGTTTCCTATAGTGGGGGAGTCTAGGACCAGAGGGCACAGATAGAGTGGATGTGGAGAGGATGTTTCCTATAGTGGGGGAGTCTGGGACCAGAGGGCACAGATAGAGTGGATGTGGAGAAGATGTTTCCTATAGTGGGGGAGTCTAGGACCAGAGGGCACAGATAGACTGGATGTGGAGAGGATGTTTCCTATAGTGGGGGAGTCTAGGACCAGAGGACACAGATAGAGTGGATGTGGAGAGGATGTTTCCTATAGTGGGGGAGTCTAGGACCAGAGGACACAGATAGACTGGATGTGGAGAGGATGTTTCCTATAGTGGGGGAGTCTAGGACCAGAGGACACAGATAGAGTGGATGTGGAGAGGATGTTTCCTATAGTGGGCGCGGAGTCCAGGAGCAGGGGACACTGATAGAGAGGATGTGGAGAGGATGTTTCCTATAGTGGGGGAGTCTAGGACCAGAGGGCACAGATAGAGTGGATGTGGAGAAGATGTTTCCTGTAATGGGGAGTCTAGGACCAGAGGACACAGATAGTGTGGATGTGGAGAGGATGTTTCCTATAGAGGGGGCGGAGTCCAGGAGCAGGGGACACAGATAGAGTGGATGTGGAGAGGATGTTTCCTATAGTGGGGGAGTCTAAGACCATAGAACACAGATCGAGTGGATGTGGAGAGGATGTGTTCCTATGGTGGGGGGGGTCTAGGACCAGAGGACACAGATAGAGTGGATGTGGAGGGGATGTTTCCTATAGTGGGGGTCTAGGACCAGAGGACACAGATAGAGTGGATGTGGATAGGATATTTCCTATAGTGGGGGAGTCTACGACCAGAGGGCACAGATAGAGTGGATGTGGAGAAGATGTTTCCTATAGTGGGGGAGTCTGAGACCAGAGGACACAGGTAGAGTGGATGTGGAGAGGTTGTTCCCTATAGTGGGGGAGTCTAGGAGCAGAGGGCACAGATAGACAGGATGTGGAGAGGATGTTTCCTATAGTGGGGGAGTCTTGGACCAGAGGACACAGATAGAGTGGATGTGGAGCGGATGTTTCCTATAGTGGGGGAGTCTAGGAGCAGTGGACACAGATAGAGTGGATGTGGAGAGGATGTTTCTTATAGTGGGGGAGTCTAGGACCAGAGGGACACAAATAGAGTGGATGTGGAGAGAATGTTTCCTATAGTGCGGGAGTCTAGGACCAGAGGACCCAGATAGAGTGGATGTGGAGAGGATGTTTCCTATAGTGGGGGAGTCTAGGACCAGAGGACACAGATAGAGTGGATGTGGAGAGGATGTGTTCCTATGGTGGGGGGGGTCTAGGACCAGAGGACACAGATAGAGTGGATGTGGAGAGGATGTTTCCTATAGTGGGGGTCTAGGACCAGAGGACACAGATAGAGTGGATGTGGATAGGATATTTCCTATAGTGGGGGAGTCTAGGACCAGAGGGCACAGATAGAGTGGATGTGGAGAAGATGTTTCCTATAGTGGGGGAGTCTGAGACCAGAGGACACAGGTAGAGTGGATGTGGAGAGGTTGTTCCCTATAGTGGGGGAGTCTAGGACCAGAGGACACAGATAGAGTGGATGTGGAGAGGATGTTTCCTATAGTGGGGGAGTCTAGGACCAGAGGACACAGATAGACTGGATGTGGAGAGGATGTTTCCTATAGTGGGGGAGTCTAGGACCAGAGGGCACAGATAGAGTGGATGTGGAGAAGATGTTTCCTGTAGTGGGGAGTCTAGGAGCAGAGGGCACAAATAGACAGGATGTGGAGAGGATGTTTCCTATAGTGGGGGAGTCTTGGACCAGAGGACACAGATAGAGTGGATGTGGAGCGGATGTTTCCTATAGTGGGGGAGTCTAGGAGCAGTGGACACAGATAGAGTGGATGTGGAGAAGATGTTTCCTATAGTGGGGGAGTCTAGGACCAGAGGGCACAGATAGACTGGATGTGGAGAGGATGTTTCCTATAGTGGGGGAGTCTAGGACCAGAGGACACAGATAGAGTGGATGTGATGAGGATGTTTCCTATAGTGGGGGAGTCTAGGACCAGAGGACACAGATAGACTGGATGTGGAGAGGATGTTTCCTATAGTGGGGGAGTCTAGGACCAGACGACACAGATAGAGTGGATGTGGCGCGGATGTTTCCTATAGTGGGGGAGTCTAGGAGCAGTGGACACAGATAGAGTGGATGTGGAGAGGATGTTTCTTATAGTGGGGGAGTCTAGGACCAGAGGGACACAAATAGAGTGGATGTGGAGCGGATGTTTCCTATAGTGGGGGAGTCTAGGACCAGAGGGCACAGATAGAGTGGATGTGGAGAGGATGTTTCCTATAGTGGGGGAGTCTGGGACCAGAGGGCACAGATAGAGTGGATGTGGAGAAGATGTTTCCTATAGTGGGGGAGTCTAGGACCAGAGGGCACAGATAGACTGGATGTGGAGAGGATGTTTCCTATAGTGGGGGAGTCTAGGACCAGAGGACACAGATAGAGTGGATGTGGAGAGGATGTTTCCTATAGTGGGGGAGTCTAGGACCAGAGGACACAGATAGACTGGATGTGGAGGGGATGTTTCCTATAGTGGGGGAGTCTAGGACCAGAGGACCCAGATAGAGTGGATGTGGAGAGGATGTTTCCTATAGTGGGGGCGGAGTCCAGGAGCAGGGGACACTGATAGAGAGGATGTGGAGAGGATGTTTCCTATAGTGGGGGAGTCTAGGACCAGAGGGCACAGATAGAGTGGATGTGGAGAAGATGTTTCCTGTAGTGGGGAGTCTAGGACCAGAGGACACAGATAGAGTGGATGTGGAGAGGATGTTTCCTATAGAGGGGGCGGAGTCCAGGAGCGGGGACACAGATAGAGTGGATGTGGAGAGGATGTTTCCTATAGTGGGGGAGTCTAGGACCAGAGGACACAGATCGAGTGGATGTGGAGAGGATGTGTTCCTATGGTTGGGGGGGTCTAGGACCAGAGGACACAGATAGAGTGGATGTGGAGAGGATGTTTCCTATAGTGGGGGTCTAGGACCAGAGGACACAGATAGAGTGGATGTGGATAGGATATTTCCTATAGTGGGGGAGTCTAGGACCAGAGGGCACAGATAGAGTGGATGTGGAGAAGATGTTTCCTATAGTGGGGGAGTCTGAGACCAGAGGACACAGGTAGACTGGATGTGGAGAGGATGTTTCCTATAGTGGGGGAGTCTAGGACCAGAGGGCACAGATAGAGTGGATGTGGAGAAGATGTTTCCTGTAGTGGGGAGTCTAGGAGCAGAGGGCACAGATAGACAGGATGTGGAGAGGATGTTTCCTATAGTGGGGGAGTCTTGGACCAGAGGACACAGATAGAGTGGATGTGGAGCGGATGTTTCCTATAGTGGGGGAGTCTAGGAGCAGTGGACACAGATAGAGTGGATGTGGAGAGGATGTTTCTTATAGTGGGGGAGTCTAGGACCAGAGGGACACAAATAGAGTGGATGTGGAGAGAATGTTTCCTATAGTGCGGGAGTCTAGGACCAGAGGACACAGATAGAGTGGATGTGGAGAGGATGTTTCCTATAGTGGGGGAGTCTAGGACCAGAGGACACAGATAGAGTGGATGTGGAGAGGATGTTTCCTATAGTGGGGGAGTCTAGGACCAGAGGACACAGATAGAGTGGATGTGGAGAGGATGTTTCCTATAGTGGGGGCGGAGTCCAGGAGCAGGGGACACTGATAGAGAGGATGTGGAGAGGATGTTTCCTATAGTGGGGGGAGTCTAGGACCAGAGGGCACAGATAGAGTGGATGTGGAGAAGATGTTTCCTGTAGTGGGGAGTCTAGGACCAGAGGACACAGATAGAGTGGATGTGGAGAGGATGTTTCCTATAGAGGGGGCGGAGTCCAGGAGCAGGGGACACAGATAGAGTGGATGTGGAGAGGATGTTTCCTATAGTGGGGGAGTCTAGGACCAGAGGACACAGATAGAGTGGATGTGGAGAGGATGTGTTCCTATGGTGGGGGGGGTCTAGGAACAGAGGACACAGATAGAGTGGATGTGGAGAGGATGTTTCCTATAGTGGGGGTCTAGGACCAGAGGACACAGATAGAGTGGATGTGGATAGGATATTTCCTATAGTGGGGGAGTCTAGGACCAGAGGGCACAGATAGAGTGGATGTGGAGAAGATGTTTCCTATAGTGGGGGAGTCTGAGACCAGAGGACACAGGTAGAGTGGATGTGGAGAGGTTGTTCCCTATAGTGGGGGAGTCTAGGACCAGAGGACACAGATAGAGTGGATGTGGAGAGGATGTTTCCTATAGTGGGGGAGTCTAGGACCAGAGGACACAGATAGACTGGATGTGGAGAGGATGTTTCCTATAGTGGGGGAGTCTAGGACCAGAGGGCACAGATAGAGTGGAGGTGGAGAAGATGTTTCCTGTAGTGGGGAGTCTAGGAGCAGAGGGCACAAATAGACAGGATGTGGAGAGGATGTTTCCTATAGTGGGGGAGTCTTGGACCAGAGGACACAGATAGAGTGGATGTGGAGCGGATGTTTCCTATAGTGGGGGAGTCTAGGAGCAGTGGACACAGATAGAGTGGATGTGGAGAGGATGTTTCTTATAGTGGGGGAGTCTAGGACCAGAGGGACACAAATAGAGTGGATGTGGAGCGGATGTTTCCTATAGTGGGGGAGTCTAGGACCAGAGGGCACAGATAGAGTGGATGTGGAGAGGATGTTTCCTATAGTGGGGGAGTCTGGGACCAGAGGGCACAGATAGAGTGGATGTGGAGAAGATGTTTCCTATAGTGGGGGAGTCTAGGACCAGAGGGCACAGATAGACTGGATGTGGAGAGGATGTTTCCTATAGTGGGGGAGTCTAGGACCAGAGGACACAGATAGAGTGGATGTGGAGAGGATGTTTCCTATAGTGGGGGAGTCTAGGACCAGAGGACACAGATAGACTGGATGTGGAGAGGATGTTTCCTATAGTGGGGGAGTCTAGGACCAGAGGACCCAGATAGAGTGGATGTGGAGAGGATGTTTCCTATAGTGGGGGCGGAGTCCAGGAGCAGGGGACACTGATAGAGAGGATGTGGAGAGGATGTTTCCTATAGTGGGGGAGTCTAGGACCAGAGGGCACAGATAGAGTGGATGTGGAGAAGATGTTTCCTGTAGTGGGGAGTCTAGGACCAGAGGACACAGATAGAGTGGATGTGGAGAGGATGTTTCCTATAGAGGGGGCGGAGTCCAGGAGCAGGGGACACAGATAGAGTGGATGTGGAGAGGATGTTTCCTATAGTGGGGGAGTCTAGGACCAGAGGACACAGATCGAGTGGATGTGGAGAGGATGTGTTCCTATGGTTGGGGGGGTCTAGGACCAGAGGACACAGATAGAGTGGATGTGGAGAGGATGTTTCCTATAGTGGGGGTCTAGGACCAGAGGACACAGATAGAGTGGATGTGGATAGGATATTTCCTATAGTGGGGGAGTCTAGGACCAGAGGGCACAGATAGAGTGGATGTGGAGAAGATGTTTCCTATAGTGGGGGAGTCTGAGACCAGAGGACACAGGTAGAGTGGATGTGGAGAGGTTGTTCCCTATAGTGGGGGAGTCTAGGACCACAGATAGAGTGGATGTGGAGAGGATGTTTCCTATAGTGGGGGAGTCTAGGACCAGAGGATACAGATAGACTGGATGTGGAGAGGATGTTTCCTGTAGTGGGGAGTCTAGGACCAGAGGACACAGATAGAGTGGATGTGGAGAGGATGTTTCCTATAGAGGGGGCGGAGTCCAGGAGCAGGGGACACAGATAGAGTGGATGTGGAGAGGATGTTTCCTATAGTGGGGGAGTCTAGGACCAGAGGACACAGATAGAGTGGATGTGGAGAGGATGTGTTCCTATGGTGGGGGGGGGTCTAGGACCAGAGGACACAGATAGAGTGGATGTGGATAGGATATTTCCTATAGTGGGGGAGTCTAGGACCAGAGGGCACAGATAGAGTGGATGTGGAGAAGATGTTTCCTATAGTGGGGGAGTCTGAGACCAGAGGACACAGGTAGAGTGGATGTGGAGAGGTTGTTCCCTATAGTGGGGGAGTCTAGGACCAGAGGACACAGATAGAGTGGATGTGGAGAGGATGTTTCCTATAGTGGGGGAGTCTAGGACCAGAGGACACAGATAGACTGGATGTGGAGAGGATGTTTCCTATAGTGGGGGAGTCTAGGACCAGAGGGCACAGATAGAGTGGAGGTGGAGAAGATGTTTCCTGTAGTGGGGAGTCTAGGAGCAGAGGGCACAAATAGACAGGATGTGGAGAGGATGTTTCCTATAGTGGGGGAGTCTTGGACCAGAGGACACAGATAGAGTGGATGTGGAGCGGATGTTTCCTATAGTGGGGGAGTCTAGGAGCAGTGGACACAGATAGAGTGGATGTGGAGAGGATGTTTCTTATAGTGGGGGAGTCTAGGACCAGAGGGACACAAATAGAGTGGATGTGGAGCGGATGTTTCCTATAGTGGGGGAGTCTAGGACCAGAGGGCACAGATAGAGTGGATGTGGAGAGGATGTTTCCTATAGTGGGGGAGTCTGGGACCAGAGGGCACAGATAGAGTGGATGTGGAGAAGATGTTTCCTATAGTGGGGGAGTCTAGGACCAGAGGACACAGATAGAGTGGATGTGGAGAGGATGTTTCCTATAGAGGGGGCGGAGTCCAGGAGCAGGGGACACAGATAGAGTGGATGTGGAGAGGATGTTTCCTATAGTGGGGGAGTCTAGGACCAGAGGACACAGATCGAGTGGATGTGGAGAGGATGTGTTCCTATGGTTGGGGGGGTCTAGGACCAGAGGACACAGATAGAGTGGATGTGGAGAGGATGTTTCCTATAGTGGGGGTCTAGGACCAGAGGACACAGATAGAGTGGATGTGGATAGGATATTTCCTATAGTGGGGGAGTCTAGGACCAGAGGGCACAGATAGAGTGGATGTGGAGAAGATGTTTCCTATAGTGGGGGAGTCTGAGACCAGAGGACACAGGTAGAGTGGATGTGGAGAGGTTGTTCCCTATAGTGGGGGAGTCTAGGACCACAGATAGAGTGGATGTGGAGAGGATGTTTCCTATAGTGGGGGAGTCTAGGACCAGAGGATACAGATAGACTGGATGTGGAGAGGATGTTTCCTATAGTGGGGGAGTCTAGGACCAGAGGGCACAGATAGAGTGGATGTGGAGAAGATGTTTCCTGTAGTGGGGAGTCTAGGAGCAGAGGGCACAGATAGACAGGATGTGGAGAGGATGTTTCCTATAGAGGGGGAGTCTTGGACCAGAGGACACAGATAGAGTGGATGTGGAGCGGATGTTTCCTATAGTGGGGGAGTCTAGGAGCAGTGGACACAGATAGAGTGGATGTGGAGAGGATGTTTCTTATAGTGGGGGAGTCTAGGACCAGTGGGACACAAATAGAGTGGATGTGGAGCGGATGTTTCCTATAGTGGGGGAGTCTAGGACCAGAGGGCACAGATAGAGTGGATGTGGAGAGGATGTTTCCTATAGTGGGGGAGTCTGGGACCAGAGGGCACAGATAGAGTGGATGTGGAGAAGATGTTTCCAATAGTGGGGGAGTCTAGGACCAGAGGGCACAGATAGACTGGATGTGGAGAGGATGTTTCCTATAGTGGGGGAGTCTAGGACCAGAGGACACAGATAGAGTGGATGTGATGAGGATGTTTCCTATAGTGGGGGAGTCTAGGACCAGAGGACACAGATAGACTGGATGTGGAGAGGATGTTTCCTATAGTGGGGGAGTCTAGGACCAGACGACACAGATAGAGTGGATGTGGCGCGGATGTTTCCTATAGTGGGGGAGTCTAGGAGCAGTGGACACAGATAGAGTGGATGTGGAGAGGATGTTTCTTATAGTGGGGGAGTCTAGGACCAGAGGGACACAAATAGAGTGGATGTGGAGCGGATGTTTCCTATAGTGGGGGATTCTAGGACCAGAGGACACAGATGGAGTGGATGTGGAGAGAATGTTTCCTATAGTGCGGCAGTCTAGGACCAGAGGACACAGATAGAGTGGATGTGGAGAGGATGTTTCCTATAGTGGGGGAGTCTAGGACCAGAGGACACAGATAGAGTGGATGTGGAGCGGATGTTTCCTATAGTGGGGGAGTCTGAGACCAGAGGACACAGGTAGAGTGGATGTGGAGAGGATGTTTCCTATAGTGGGGGAGTCTAGGACCAGAGGGCACAGATAGAGTGGATCTGGAGAAGATGTTTCCTGTAGTGGGGAGTCTAGGACCAGAGGGCACAGATAGACAGGATGTGGAGAGGATGTTTCCTATAGTGGGGGAGTCTTGGACCAGAGGACACAGATAGAGTGGATGTGGAGCGGATGTTTCCTATAGTGGGGGAGTCTAGAACCAGAGGACACAGATAGAGTGGATGTGGAGAAGATGTTTCCTATAGTGGGGGAGTCTGAGACCAGAGGACACAGGTAGAGTGGATGTGGAGAGGTTGTTCCCTATAGTGGGGGAGTCTAGGACCAGAGGACACAGATAGAGTGGATGTGGAGAGGATGTTTCCTATAGTGGGGGAGTCTAGGACCAGAGGACACAGATAGACTGGATGTGGAGAGGATGTTTCCTATAGTGGGGGAGTCTAGGACCAGAGGGCACAGATAGAGTGGATGTGGAGAAGATGTTTCCTGTAGTGGGGAGTCTAGGACCAGAGGGCACAGATAGACAGGATGTGGAGAGGATGTTTCCTATAGTGGGGGAGTCTTGGACCAGAGGACACAGATAGAGTGGATGTGGAGCGGATGTTTCCTATAGTGGGGGAGTCTAGGAGCAGTGGACACAGATAGAGTGGATGTGGAGAGGATGTTTCTTATAGTCGGGGAGTCTAGGACCAGTGGGACACAAATAGAGTGGATGTGGAGCGGATGTTTCCTATAGTGGGGGAGTCTAGGACCAGAGGGCACAGATAGAGTGGATGTGGAGAGGATGTTTCCTATAGTGGGGGAGTCTGGGACCAGAGGGCACAGATAGAGTGGATGTGGAGAAGATGTTTCCTATAGTGGGGGAGTCTAGGACCAGAGGGCACAGACACACTGGATGTGGAGAGGATGTTTCCTATAGTGGGGGAGTCTAGGACCAGAGGACACAGATAGAGTGGATGTGGATCGGATGTTTCCTATAGTGGGGGATTCTAGGACCAGAGGACACAGATAGAGTGGATGTGGAGAGAATGTTTCCTATAGTGCGGGAGTCTACGACCAGAGGACACAGATAGAGTGGATGTGGAGAGGATGTTTCCTATAGTGGGGGAGTCTAGGACCAGAGGACACAGATAGAGTGGATGTGGAGCGGATGTTTCCTATAGTGGGGGAGTCTGAGACCAGAGGACACAGGTAGAGTGGATATGGAGAGCATGTTTCCTATAGTGGGGGAGTCTAGGACCAGAGGACACAGATAGACTGGATGTGGAGAGGATGTTTCCTATAGTGGGGGAGTCTAGGACCAGAGGGCACAGATAGAGTGGATGTGGAGAAGATGTTTCCTGTAGTGGGGAGTCTAGGACCAGAGGGCACAGATAGACAGGATGTGGACAGGATGTTTCCTATAGTGGGGGAGTCTTGGACCAGAGGACACAGATAGAGTGGATGTGGAGCGGATGTTTCCTATAGTGGGGGAGTCTAGGAGCAGTGGACACAGATAGAGTGGATGTGGAGAGGATGTTTCTTATAGTGGGGGAGTCTGGGACCAGAGGGCACAGATAGAGTGGATGTGGAGAACATGTTTCCTATAGTGGGGGAGTCTAGGACCAGAGGGCTCAGATAGACTGGATGTGGAGAGGATGTTTCCTATAGTGGGGGAGTCTAGGACCAGAGGACACAGATAGAGTGGATGTGGAGAGGATGTTTCCTATAGTGGGGGAGTCTAGGACCAGAGGACACAGATAGACTGGATGTGGAGAGGATGTTTCCTATAGTGGGGCAGTCTAGGACCAGAGGACACAGATAGAGTGGATGTGGCGCGGATGTTTCCTATAGTGGGGGAGTCTAGGAGCAGTGGACACAAATAGAGTGGATGTGGAGAGGATGTTTCTTATAGTGGGGGAGTCTAGGACCAGAGGGACACAAATAAAGTGGATGTGGAGCGGATGTTTCCTATAGTGGGGGATTCTAGGACCAGAGGACACAGATAGAGTGGATGTGGAGAGAATGTTTCCTATAGTGCGGGAGTCTAGGACCAGAGGACACAGATAGAGTGGATGTGGAGAGGATATTTCCTACAGTGGGGGAGTCTAGGACCAGAGGACACAGATAGAGTGGATGTGGAGCGGATGTTTCCTATAGTGGGGGAGTCTGAGACCAGAGGACACAGGTAGAGTGGATGTGGAGAGGATGTTTCCTATAGTGGGGGAGTCTAGGACCAGAGGGCACAGATAGAGTGGATGTGGAGAAGATGTTTCCTGTAGTGGGGAGTCTAGGACCAGAGGGCACTGATAGACAGGATGTGGAGAGGATGTTTCCTATAGTGGGGGAGTCTTGGACCAGAGGAGACAGATAGAGTGGATGTGGAGCGAATGTTTCCTATAGTGGGGGAGTCTAGGAGCAGAGGACACAGGTAGACTGGATGTGGAGAGGATGTTTCCTATAGTGGGGGAGTCTAGGACCAGAGGACACAGATAGAGTGGATGTGGAGAGGATGTTTCCTATAGTGGGGGCGGAGTCCAGGAGCAGGGGACACTGATAGAGAGGATGTGGAGAGGATGTTTCCTATAGTGGGGGAGTCTAGGACCAGAGGGCACAGATAGAGTGGATGTGGAGAAGATGTTTCCTGTAGTGGGGAGTCTAGGACCAGAGGACACAGATAGAGTGGATGTGGAGAGGATGTTTCCTATAGAGGGGGCGGAGTCCAGGAGCAGGGGACACAGATAGAGTGGATGTGGAGAGGATGTTTCCTATAGTGGGGGAGTCTAGGACCAGAGGGCACAGATAGAGTGGATGTGGAGAAGATGTTTCCTGTAGTGGGGAGTCTAGGACCAGAGGGCACAGATAGACAGGATGTGGAGAGGATGTTTCCTATAGTGGGGGAGTCTTGGACCAGAGGACACAGATAGAGTGGATGTGGAGCGGATGTTTCCTATAGTGGGGGAGTCTAGGAGCAGTGGACACAGATAGAGTGGATGTGGAGAGGATGTTTCTTATAGTCGGGGAGTCTGGGACCAGAGGGCACAGATAGAGTGGATGTGGAGAAGATGTTTCCTATAGTGGGGGAGTCTAGGACCAGAGGGCACAGATAGACTGGATGTGGAGAGGATGTTTCCTATAGTGGGGGAGTCTAGGACCAGAGGACACAGATAGAGTGGATGTGGAGAGGATGTTTCCTATAGTGGGGGAGTCTAGGACCAGAGGACACAGATAGACTGGATGTGGAGAGGATGTTTCCTATAGAGGGGGAGTCTAGGACCAGAGGACACAGATAGAGTGGATGTGGCGCGGATGTTTCCTATACTGGGGGAGTCTAGGAGCAGTGGACACAGATAGAGTGGATGTGGAGAGGATGTTTCTTATAGTGGGGGAGTCTAGGACCAGAGGGACACAAATAGAGTGGATGTGGAGCGGATGTTTCCTATAGTGGGGGATTCTAGGACCAGAGGACACAGATAGAGTGGATGTGGAGAGAATGTTTCCTATAGTGCGGGAGTCTAGGACCAGAGGACACAGATAGAGTGGATGTGGAGAGGATGTTTCCTATAGTGGGGGAGTCTAGGACCAGAGGACACAGATAGAGTGGATGTGGAGAGGATGTTTCCTATAGTGGGGGCGGAGTCCAGGAGCAGGGGACACTGATAGAGAGGATGTGGAGAGGATGTTTCCTATAGTGGGGGAGTCTAGGACCAGAGGGCACAGATAGAGTGGATGTGGAGAAGATGTTTCCTGTAGTGGGGAGTCTAGGACCAGAGGACACAGATAGAGTGGATGTGGAGAGGATGTTTCCTATAGAGGGGGCGGAGTCCAGGAGCAGGGGACACAGATAGAGTGGATGTGGAGAGGATGTTTCCTATAGTGGGGGAGTCTAGGACCAGAGGGCACAGATAGAGTGGATGTGGAGAAGATGTTTCCTGTAGTGGGGAGTCTAGGACCAGAGGGCACAGATAGACAGGATGTGGAGAGGATGTTTCCTATAGTGGGGGAGTCTTGGACCAGAGGACACAGATAGAGTGGATGTGGAGCGGATGTTTCCTATAGTGGGGGAGTCTAGGAGCAGTGGACACAGATAGAGTGGATGTGGAGAGGATGTTTCTTATAGTCGGGGAGTCTAGGAGCAGAGGGACACAAATAGAGTGGATGTGGAGCGGATGTTTCCTATAGTGGGGGAGTCTAGGACCAGAGGGCACAGATAGAGTGGATGTGGAGAGGATGTTTCCTATAGTGGGGGAGTCTGGGACCAGAGGGCACAGATAGAGTGGATGTGGAGAAGATGTTTCCTATAGTGGGGGAGTCTAGGACCAGAGGGCACAGATAGACTGGATGTGGAGAGGATGTTTCCTATAGTGGGGGAGTCTAGGACCAGAGGACACAGATAGAGTGGATGTGGAGAGGATGTTTCCTATAGTGGGGGAGTCTAGGACCAGAGGACACAGATAGACTGGATGTGGAGAGGATGTTTCCTATAGTGGGGGAGTCTAGGACCAGAGGACACAGATAGAGTGGATGTGGCGCGGATGTTTCCTATAGTGGGGGAGTCTAGGAGCAGTGGACACAGATAGAGTGGATGTGGAGAGGATGTTTCTTATAGTGGGGGAGTCTAGGACCAGAGGGACACAAATAGAGTGGATGTGGAGCGGATGTTTCCTATAGTGGGGGATTCTAGGACGAGAGGACACAGATAGAGTGGATGTGGAGAGAATGTTTCCTATAGTGCGGGAGTCTAGGACCAGAGGACACAGATAGAGTGGATGTGGAGAGGATGTTT
Organism: Hypanus sabinus; assembly: GCF_030144855.1. Classification (NCBI taxonomy): domain Eukaryota; kingdom Metazoa; phylum Chordata; class Chondrichthyes; order Myliobatiformes; family Dasyatidae; genus Hypanus; species Hypanus sabinus. Next base: position 53,598 of record NW_026778975.1, on the reverse strand, counting down.
CCTATAGTGGGGGAGTCTAGCACCAGAGGACACAGATAGAGTGGATGTGGAGCGGATGTTTCCTATAGTGGGGGAGTCTGAGACCAGAGGACACAGGTAGAGTGGATGTGGAGAGCATGTTTCCTATAGTGGGGGAGTCTAGGACCAGAGGGCACAGATAGAGTGGATGTGGAGAAGATGTTTCCTGTAGTGGGGAGTCTAGGACCAGAGGACACAGATAGAGTGGATGTGGAGCAGATGTTTCCTATAGTGGGGGAGTCTAGGAGCAGAGGACACAGGTAGAGTGGATGTGGAGAGGATGTTTCCTATAGTGGGGGAGTCTAGGACCAGAGGGCACAGATAGAGTGGATGTGGAGAGGATGTTTCCTATAGTGGGGGAGTCTAGGACCAGAGGACACAGATAGACTGGATGTGGAGAGGATGTTTCCTATAGTGGGGGAGTCTAGGACCAGAGGGCACAGATAGAGTGGATGTGGAGAAGATGTTTCCGGTAGTGGGGAGTCTAGGACCAGTGGGCACAGATAGACAGGATGTGGAGAGGATGTTTACTATAGTGGGGGAGTCTTGGACCAGAGGACACAGATAGAGTGGATGTGGAGCAGATGTTTCCTATAGTGGGGGAGTCTAGGAGCAGTGGACACAGATAGAGTGGATGTGGAGAGGATGTTACTTATAGTGGGGGAGTCTGGGACCAGAGGGCACAGATAGAGTGGATGTGGAGAAGATGTTTCCTATAGTGGGGGAGTCTAGGACCAGAGGGCTCAGATAGACTGGATGTGGAGAGGATGTTTCCTATAGTGGGGGAGTCTAGGACCAGAGGACACAGATAGAGTGGATGTGGAGAGGATGTTTCCTATAGTGGGGGAGTCTAGGACCAGAGGACACAGATAGACTGGATGTGGAGAGGATGTTTCCTATAGTGGGTGAGTCTAGGACCAGAGGACACAGATAGAGTGGATGTGGCGCGGATGTTTCCTATAGTGGGGGAGTCTAGGAGCAGTGGACACAGATAGAGTGGATGTGGAGAGGATGTTTCTTATAGTGGGGGAGTCTAGGACCAGAGGGACACAAATGGAGTGGATGTGGAGCGGATGTTTCCTATAGTGGGGGATTCTAGGACCAGAGGACACAGATAGAGTGGATGTGGAGAGAATGTTTCCTATAGTGCGGGAGTCTAGGACCAGAGGACACAGATAGAGTGGATGTGGAGAGGATATTTCCTACAGTGGGGGAGTCTAGGACCAGAGGACACAGATAGAGTGGATGTGGAGCGGATGTTTCCTATAGTGGGGGAGTCTGAGACCAGAGGACACAGGTAGAGTGGATGTGGAGAGGATGTTTCCTATAGTGGGGGAGTCTAGGACCAGAGGGCACAGATAGAGTGGATGTGGAGAAGATGTTTCCTGTAGTGGGGAGTCTAGGACCAGAGGGCACAGATAGACAGGATGTGGAGAGGATGTTTCCTATAGTGGGGGAGTCTTGGACCAGAGGAGACAGATAGAGTGGATGTGGAGCGGATGTTTCCTATAGTGGGGGAGTCTAGGAGCAGAGGACACAGGTAGAGTGGATGTGGAGAGGATGTTTCCTATAGTGGGGGAGTCTAGGACCAGAGGACACAGATAGAGTGGATGTGGAGAGGATGTTTCCTATAGTGGGGGAGTCTAGGACCAGAGGACACAGATAGAGTGGATGTGGAGAGGATGTTTCCTATAGTGGGGGCGGAGTCCAGGAGCAGGGGACACTGATAGAGAGGATGTGGAGAGGATGTTTCCTATAGTGGGGGAGTCTAGGACCAGAGGGCACAGATAGAGTGGATGTGGAGAAGATGTTTCCTGTAGTGGGGAGTCTAGGACCAGAGGACACAGATAGAGTGGATGTGGAGAGGATGTTTCCTATAGAGGGGGCGGAGTCCAGGAACAGGGGACACAGATAGAGTGGATGTGGAGAGGATGTTTCCTATAGTGGGGGAGTCTAGGACCAGAGGACACAGACAGAGTGGATGTGGAGAAGATGTGTTCCTATGGTGGGGGGGGTCTAGGACCAGAGGACACAGTTAGAGTGGATGTGGAGAGGATGTTTCCTATAGTGGGGGTCTAGGACCAGAGGACACAGATAGAGTGGATGTAGATAGGATATTTCCTATAGTGGGGGAGTCTGGGACCAGAGGGCACAGATAGAGTGGATGTGGAGAAGATGTTTCCTATAGTGGGGGAGTCTGAGACCAGAGGACACAGGTAGAGTGGATGTGTAGAGGTTGTTCACTATAGTGGGGGAGTCTAGGACCAGAGGACACAGATAGAGTGGATGTGGAGAGGATGTTTCCTATAGTGGGGGAGTCTAGGACCAGAGGACACAGATAGACTGGATGTGGAGAGAATGTTTCCTATAGTGGGGGAGTCTAGGACCAGAGGGCACAGATAGAGTGGATGTGGAGAAGATGTTTCCTGTAGTGGGGAGTCTAGGACCAGAGGGCACAGATAGACAGGATGTGGAGAGGATGTTTCCTATAGTGGGGGAGTCTTGGACCAGAGGACACAGATAGAGTGGATGTGGAGCGGATGTTTCCTATAGTGGGGGAGTCTAGGAGCAGTGGACACAGATAGAGTGGATGTGGAGAGGATGTTTCTTATAGTGGGGGAGTCTAGGACCAGAGGGACACAAATAGAGTGGATGTGGAGCGGATGTTTCCTATAGTGGGGGAGTCTAGGACCGGAGGGCACAGATAGAGTGGATGTGGAGAGGATGTTTCCTATAGTGGGGGAGTCTGGGACCAGCGGGCACATATAGAGTGGATGTGGAGAAGATGTTTCCTATAGTGGGGGAGTCTAGGACCAGAGGGCACAGATAGACTGGATGTGGAGAGGATGTTTCCTATAGTGGGGGAGTCTAGGACCAGAGGACACAGATAGAGTGGATGTGGAGAGGATGTTTCCTATAGTGGGGGAGTCTAGGACCAGAGGACACAGATAGACTGGATGTGGAGAGGATGTTTCCTATAGTGGGGGAGTCTAGGACCAGAGGACACAGATAGAGTGGATGTGGCGCGGATGTTTCCTATAGTGGGGGAGTCTAGGAGCAGTGGACACAGATAGAGTGGATGTTTCCTATAGTGGGGGATTCTAGGACCAGAGGACACAGATAGAGTGGATGTGGAGAGAATGTTTCCTATAGTGCGGGAGTCTAGGACCAGAGGACACAGATAGAGTGGATGTGGAGAGGATGTTTCCTATAGTGGGGGAGTCTAGGACCAGAGGACACAGATAGAGTGGATGTGGAGCGGATGTTTCCTATAGTGGGGGAGTCTGAGACCAGAGGACACAGGTAGAGTGGATGTGGAGAGGATGTTTCCTATAGTGGGGGAGTCTAGGAGCAGAGGACACAGGTAGAGTGGATGTGGAGAGGATGTTTCCTATAGTGGGGGAGTCTAGGACCAGAGGGCACAGATAGAGTGGATTTGGAGAAGATGTTTCCTGTAGTGGGGAGTCTAGGACCAGAGGGCACAGATAGACAGGATGTGGAGAGGATGTTTCCTATAGTGGGGGAGTCTTGGACCAGAGGACACAGATAGAGTGGATGTGGAGCGGATGTTTCCTATAGTGGGGGAGTCTAGGAGCAGTGGACACAGATAGAGTGGATGTGGAGAGGATGTTTCCTATAGTGGGGGAGTCTAGGACCAGAGGGACACAAATAGAGTGGATGTGGAGCGGATGTTTCCTATAGTGGGGGAGTCTGGGACCAGAGGGCACAGATAGAGTGGATGTGGAGAAGATGTTTCCTATAGTGGGGGAGTCTAGGACCAGAGGGCACAGATAGACTGGATGTGGAGAGGATGTTTCCTATAGTGGGGGAGTCTAGGACCAGAGGACACAGATAGAGTGGATGTGGAGAGGATGTTTCCTATAGTGGGGGAGTCTAGGACCAGAGGACTCAGATAGAGTGGAAGTGGAGAGGATGGATCCTATAGTGTGGGGGAGTCTAGGACTAGAGGACACAGATAGAGTGGATGTGGAGAGGTTGTTCCCTATAGTGGGGGAGTCTAGGCCCAGAGGACACAGATAGAGAGGATGTTTCCTATAGTGGGGGAGTCTGAGACCAGAGGACACAGGTAGAGTGGATGTGGAGAGGTTGTTCCGTATAGTGGGGGAGTCTAGGACCAGAGGACACAGATAGAGTGGATGTGGAGAGGATATTTCCTATAGTGGGGGAGTCTAGAACCAGAGGACACAGATAGACTGGATGTGGAGAGGATGTTTCCTATAGTGGGGGAGTCTAGGACCAGAGGACACAGATAGAGTGGATGTGGAGCGGATGTTTCCTATAGTGGGGGAGTCTAGGAGCAGTGGACACAGATAGAGTGGATGTGGAGAGGATGTTTCTTATAGTGGGGGAGTCTAGGACCAGAGGGACACAAATAGAGTGGATGTGGAGCGGATGTTTCTTATAGTGGGGGAGTCTGAGACCAGAGGACACAGGTAGAGTGGATGTGGAGAGCATGTTTCCTATAGTGGGGGAGTCTAGGACCAGAGGGCACAGATAGAGTGGATGTGGAGAAGATGTTTCCTGTAGTGGGGAGTCTAGGACCAGAGGACACAGATAGAGTGGATGTGGAGCAGATGTTTCCTATAGTGGGGGAGTCTAGGAGCAGAGGACACAGGTAGAGTGGATGTGGAGAGGATGTTTCCTATAGTGGGGGAGTCTAGGACCAGAGGGCACAGATAGAGTGGATGTGGAGAGGATGTTTCCTATAGTGGGGGAGTCTAGGACCAGAGGACACAGATAGACTGGATGTGGAGAGGATGTTTCCTATAGTGGGGGAGTCTAGGACCAGAGGGCACAGATAGAGTGGATGTGGAGAAGATGTTTCCGGTAGTGGGGAGTCTAGGACCAGTGGGCACAGATAGACAGGATGTGGAGAGGATGTTTACTATAGTGGGGGAGTCTTGGACCAGAGGACACAGATAGAGTGGATGTGGAGCGGATGTTTCCTATAGTGGGGGAGTCTAGGAGCAGTGGACACAGATAGAGTGGATGTGGAGAGGATGTTACTTATAGTGGGGGAGTCTGGGACCAGAGGGCACAGATAGAGTGGATGTGGAGAAGATGTTTCCTATAGTGGGGGAGTCTAGGACCAGAGGGCTCAGATAGACTGGATGTGGAGAGGATGTTTCCTATAGTGGGGGAGTCTAGGACCAGAGGACACAGATAGAGTGGATGTGGAGAGGATGTTTCCTATAGTGGGGGAGTCTAGGACCAGAGGACACAGATAGACTGGATGTGGAGAGGATGTTTCCTATAGTGGGTGAGTCTAGGACCAGAGGACACAGATAGAGTGGATGTGGCGCGGATGTTTCCTATAGTGGGGGAGTCTAGGAGCAGTGGACACAGATAGAGTGGATGTGGAGAGGATGTTTCTTATAGTGGGGGAGTCTAGGACCAGAGGGACACAAATGGAGTGGATGTGGAGCGGATGTTTCCTATAGTGGGGGATTCTAGGACCAGAGGACACAGATAGAGTGGATGTGGAGAGAATGTTTCCTATAGTGCGGGAGTCTAGGACCAGAGGACACAGATAGAGTGGATGTGGAGAGGATATTTCCTACAGTGGGTGAGTCTAGGACCAGAGGACACAGATAGAGTGGATGTGGAGCGGATGTTTCCTATAGTGGGGGAGTCTGAGACCAGAGGACACAGGTAGAGTGGATGTGGAGAGGATGTTTCCTATAGTGGGGGAGTCTAGGACCAGAGGGCACAGATAGAGTGGATGTGGAGAAGATGTTTCCTGTAGTGGGGAGTCTAGGACCAGAGGGCACAGATAGACAGGATGTGGAGAGGATGTTTCCTATAGTGGGGGAGTCTTGGACCAGAGGAGACAGATAGAGTGGATGTGGAGCGGATGTTTCCTATAGTGGGGGAGTCTAGGAGCAGAGGACACAGGTAGAGTGGATGTGGAGAGGATGTTTCCTATAGTGGGGGAGTCTAGGACCAGAGGACACAGATAGAGTGGATGTGGAGAGGATGTTTCCTATAGTGGGGGAGTCTAGGACCAGAGGACACAGATAGAGTGGATGTGGAGAGGATGTTTCCTATAGTGGGGGCGGAGTCCAGGAGCAGGGGACACTGATAGAGAGGATGTGGAGAGGATGTTTCCTATAGTGGGGGAGTCTAGGACCAGAGGGCACAGATAGAGTGGATGTGGAGAAGATGTTTCCTGTAGTGGGGAGTCTAGGACCAGAGGACACAGATAGAGTGGATGTGGAGAGGATGTTTCCTATAGAGGGGGCGGAGTCCAGGAACAGGGGACACAGATAGAGTGGATGTGGAGAGGATGTTTCCTATAGTGGGGGAGTCTAGGACCAGAGGACACAGACAGAGTGGATGTGGAGAAGATGTGTTCCTATGGTGGGGGGGGTCTAGGACCAGAGGACACAGTTAGAGTGGATGTGGAGAGGATGTTTCCTATAGTGGGGGTCTAGGACCAGAGGACACAGATAGAGTGGATGTAGATAGGATATTTCCTATAGTGGGGGAGTCTGGGACCAGAGGGCACAGATAGAGTGGATGTGGAGAAGATGTTTCCTATAGTGGGGGAGTCTGAGACCAGAGGACACAGGTAGAGTGGATGTGTAGAGGTTGTTCACTATAGTGGGGGAGTCTAGGACCAGAGGACACAGATAGAGTGGATGTGGAGAGGATGTTTCCTATAGTGGGGGAGTCTAGGACCAGAGGAAACAGATAGACTGGATGTGGAGAGAATGTTTCCTATAGTGGGGGAGTCTAGGACCAGAGGGCACAGATAGAGTGGATGTGGAGAAGATGTTTCCTGTAGTGGGGAGTCTAGGACCAGAGGGCACAGATAGACAGGATGTGGAGAGGATGTTTCCTATAGTGGGGGAGTCTTGGACCAGAGGACACAGATAGAGTGGATGTGGAGCGGATGTTTCCTATAGTGGGGGAGTCTAGGAGCAGTGGACACAGATAGAGTGGATGTGGAGAGGATGTTTCTTATAGTGGGGGAGTCTAGGACCAGAGGGACACAAATAGAGTGGATGTGGAGCGGATGTTTCCTATAGTGGGGGAGTCTAGGACCGGAGGGCACAGATAGAGTGGATGTGGAGAGGATGTTTCCTATAGTGGGGGAGTCTGGGACCAGCGGGCACATATAGAGTGGATGTGGAGAAGATGTTTCCTATAGTGGGGGAGTCTAGGACCAGAGGGCACAGATAGACTGGATGTGGAGAGGATGTTTCCTATAGTGGGGGAGTCTAGGACCAGAGGACACAGATAGAGTGGATGTGGAGAGGATGTTTCCTATAGTGGGGGAGTCTAGGACCAGAGGACACAGATAGACTGGATGTGGAGAGGATGTTTCCTATAGTAGGGGAGTCTAGGACCAGAGGACACAGATAGAGTGGATGTGGCGCGGATGTTTCCTATAGTGGGGGAGTCTAGGAGCAGTGGACACAGATAGAGTGGATGTTTCCTATAGTGGGGGATTCTAGGACCAGAGGACACAGATAGAGTGGATGTGGAGAGAATGTTTCCTATAGTGCGGGAGGCTAGGACCAGAGGACACAGATAGAGTGGATGTGGAGAGGATGTTTCCTATAGTGGGGGAGTCTAGGACCAGAGGACACAGATAGAGTGGATGTGGAGCGGATGTTTCCTATAGTGGGGGAGTCTGAGACCAGAGGACACAGGTAGAGTGGATGTGGAGAGGATGTTTCCTATAGTGGGGGAGTCTAGGAGCAGAGGACACAGGTAGAGTGGATGTGGAGAGGATGTTTCCTATAGTGGGGGAGTCTAGGACCAGAGGGCACAGATAGAGTGGATTTGGAGAAGATGTTTCCTGTAGTGGGGAGTCTAGGACCAGAGGGCACAGATAGACAGGATGTGGAGAGGATGTTTCCTATAGTGGGGGAGTCTTGGACCAGAGGACACAGATAGAGTGGATGTGGAGCGGATGTTTCCTATAGTGGGGGAGTCTAGGAGCAGTGGACACAGATAGAGTGGATGTGGAGAGGATGTTTCCTATAGTGGGGGAGTCTAGGACCAGAGGGACACAAATAGAGTGGATGTGGAGCGGATGTTTCCTATAGTGGGGGAGTCTGGGACCAGAGGGCACAGATAGAGTGGATGTGGAGAAGATGTTTCCTATAGTGGGGGAGTCTAGGACCAGAGGGCACAGATAGACTGGATGTGGAGAGGATGTTTCCTATAGTGGGGGAGTCTAGGACCAGAGGACACAGATAGAGTGGATGTGGAGAGGATGTTTCCTATAGTGGGGGAGTCTAGGACCAGAGGACTCAGATAGAGTGGAAGTGGAGAGGATGGATCCTATAGTGTGGGGGAGTCTAGGACTAGAGGACACAGATAGAGTGGATGTGGAGAGGTTGTTCCCTATAGTGGGGGAGTCTAGGCCCAGAGGACACAGATAGAGAGGATGTTTCCTATAGTGGGGGAGTCTGAGACCAGAGGACACAGGTAGAGTGGATGTGGAGAGGTTGTTCCGTATAGTGGGGGAGTCTAGGACCAGAGGACACAGATAGAGTGGATGTGGAGAGGATATTTCCTATAGTGGGGGAGTCTAGAACCAGAGGACACAGATAGACTGGATGTGGAGAGGATGTTTCCTATAGTGGGGGAGTCTAGGACCAGAGGACACAGATAGAGTGGATGTGGAGCGGATGTTTCCTATAGTGGGGGAGTCTAGGAGCAGTGGACACAGATAGAGTGGATGTGGAGAGGATGTTTCTTATAGTGGGGGAGTCTAGGACCAGAGGGACACAAATAGAGTGGATGTGGAGCGGATGTTTCTTATAGTGGGGGAGTCTGGGACCAGAGGGCACAGATAGAGTGGATGTGGAGAAGATGTTTCCTATAGTGGGGGAGTCTAGGACCAGAGGACACAGATAGAGTGGATGTGGAGAGAATGTTTCCTATAGTGCGGGAGTCTAGGACCAGAGGACACAGAGAGAGTGGATGTGGAGAGGATGTTTCCTATAGTGGGGGAGTCTAGGACCAGAGGACACAGATAGACTGGATGTGGAGAGGATGTTTCCTATAGTGGGGGAGTCTAGGACCAGAGGACACAGATAGAGTGGATGTGGAGAGGATGTTTCCTATTGTGGGGGAGTCTAGGACCAGAGGACACAGATAGAGTGGATGTGGAGAGGATGTTTCCTATAGTGGGGGCGGAGTCCAGGAGCAGGGGACACTGATAGAGAGGATGTGGAGAGGATGTTTCCTATAGTGGGGGAGTCTAGGACCAGAGGGCACAGATAGAGTGGATGTGGAGAAGATGTTTCCTGTAGTGGGGAGTCTAGGACCAGAGGACACAGATAGAGTGGATGTGGAGAGGATGTTTCCTATAGAGGGGGCGGAGTCCAGGAGCAGGGGACACAGATAGAGTGGATGTGGAGAGGATGTTTCCTATAGTGGGGGAGTCTAGGACCAGAGGACACAGATAGAGTGGATGTGGAGAGGATGTGTTCCTATGGTGGGGGGGGTCTAGGACCAGAGGACACCGATAGAGTGGATGTGGAGAGGATGTTTCCTATAGTGGGGGTCTAGGACCAGAGGACACAGATAGAGTGGATGTGGATAGGCTATTTCCTATAGTGGGGGAGTCTAGGACCAGAGGGCACAGATAGAGTAGATGTGGAGAAGATGTTTCCTGTAGTGGGGGAGTCTAGGACCAGAGGACACAGATAGAGAGGAAGTGGAGAGGATGTTTCCTATAGTGGGGGAGTCTGAGACCAGAGGAAACAGGTAGAGTGGATGTGGAGAGGTTTTTCCCTATAGTGGGGGAGTCTAGGACCAGAGGACACAGATAGAGTGGATGTGGAGAGGATGTTTCCTATAGTGGGGGAGTCTAGGACCAGAGGACACAGATAGACTGGATGTGGAGAGGATGTTTCCTATAGTGGGGGAGTCTAGGACCAGAGGGCACAGATAGAGTGGATGTGGAGAAGATGTTTCCTGTAGTGGGGAGTCTAGGACCAGAGGGCACAGATAGACAGGATGTGGAGAGGATGTTTCCTATAGTGGGGGAGTCTTGGACCAGAGGACACAGATAGAGTGGATGTGGAGCGGATGTTTCCTATAGTGGGGGAGTCTGGGATCAGTGGACACAGATAGAGTGGATGTGGAGAGGATGTTTCTTATAGTGGGGGAGTATAGGACCAGAGGTTCACAAATAGAGTGGATGTGGAGCGGATGTTTCCTATAGTGGGGGAGTCTAGGACCAGAGGGCACAGATAAGAGTGGATGTGGAGAGGATGTTTCCTATAGTGGGGGAGTCTGGGACCAGAGGGCACAGATAGAGTGGATGTGGAGAAGATGTTTCCTATAGTGGGGGAGTCTAGGACCAGAGGGCACAGATAGACTGGATGTGGAGAGGATGTTTCCTATAGTGGGGGAGTCTAGGACCAGAGGACACAGATAGAGTAGATGTGGAGAGGATGTTTCCTATAGTGGGGGAGTCTAGGACCAGAGGACACAGATAGACTGGATGTGGAGAGGATGTTTCCTATAGTGGGGGAGTCTAGGACCAGAGGACACAGATAGAGTGGATGTGGAGCGGATGTTTCCTATAGTGGGGCAGTCTAGGAGCAGTGGACACAGATAGGGTGGATGTGGAGAGGATGTTTCTTATAGTGGGGTGTCTAGGACCAGAGGGACACAAATAGAGTGGATGTGGAGCGGATGTTTCCTATAGTGGGGGAGTCTAGGACCAGAGGACACAGATAGAGTGGATGTGGAGCGGATGTTTCCTATAGTGGGGGAGTCTAGGACCAGAGGGCACAGATAGAGTGGATGTGGAGCGGATGTTTCCTATAGTGGGGGAGTCTAGGAGCAGTGGACACAGATAGAGTGGATGTGGAGCGGATGTTTCCTATAGTGGGGGATTCTGGGACCAGAGGGCACAGATAGAGTGGATGTGGAGAAGATGTTTCCTATAGTGGGGGAGTCTAGGACCAGAGGGCACAGATAGAGTGGATGTGGAGAAGATGTTTCCTGTACTGGGGGAGTCTAGGACCAGAGGACACAGATAGAGAGGAAGTGGAGAGGATGTTTCCTATAGTGGGGGAGTCTGAGACCAGAGGAAACAGGTAGAGTGGATGTGGAGAGGTTGTTCCCTATAGTGGTGGAGTCTAGGACCAGAGGACACAGATAGAGTGGATGTGGAGAGGATGTTTCCTGTAGTGGGGGAGTTTAGGACCAGAGGACACAGATGGACTGGATGTGTAGAGGATGTTTCCTATAGTGGGGGAGTCTAGGACCAGAGGGCACAGATAGAGTGGATGTGGAGAAGATGTTTCCTGTAGTGGGGAGTCTAGGACCAGAGGGCACAGATAGACAGGATGTGGAGAGGATGTTTCCTATAGTGGGGGAGTCTTGGACCAGAGGACACAGATAGAGTGGATGTGGAGCGGATGTTTCCTATAGTGGGGGAGTCTAGGAGCAGTGGACACAGATAGAGTGGATGTGGAGAGGATGTTTCTTATAGTGGGGGAGTCTAGGACCAGAGGGACACAAATAGATTGGTGTGGAGCAGATGTTTCCTATAGTGGGGGAGTCTAGGACCAGAGGGGACAGATAGAGTGGATGTGGAGAGGATGTTTCCTATAGTGGGGGAGTCTGGGACCAGAGGGCACAGATAGAGAGGAAGTGGAGAGGATGTTTCCTACAGTGGGGGAGTCTGAGACCAGAGGAAACAGGTAGAGTGGATGTGGAGAGGTTGTTCCCTATAGTGGGCGTGTCTAGGACCAGAGGACACAGATAGAGTGGATGTGGAGAGGATGTTTCCTATATTGGGGGAGTCTAGGACCAGAGGACACAGATGGACTGGATGTGGAGAGGATGTTTCCTATAGTGGGGGAGTCTAGGACCAGAGGGCACAGATAGAGTGGATGTGGAGAAGATGTTTCCTGTAGTGGGGAGTCTAGGACCAGAGGGCACAGATAGACATGATGTGGAGAGGATGTTTCCTATAGTGGGGGAGTCTTGGACCAGAGGACACAGATAGAGTGGATGTGGAGAGGATGTTTCCTATAGTGGGGGAGTCTAGGAGCAGTGGACACAGATAGAGTGGATGTGGAGACGATGTTTCTTATAGTGCGGGAGTCTAGGACCAGAGGGACACAAATAGAGTGGATGTGGAGCGGATGTTTCCTATAGTGGGGGAGTCTAGGACCAGAGGGCACAGATAGAGTGGATGTGGAGAGGATGTTTCCTATAGTGGGGGAGTCTAGGACCAGAGGACACAGATAGAGTGGATGTGGAGAGGATGTTTCCTATAGTGGGGGAGTCTAGGACCAGAGGACACAGATAGACTGGATGTGGAGAGGATGTTTCCTATAGTGGGGGAGTCTAGGACCAGAGGACACAGATAGAGTGGATGTGGAGCGGATGTTTCCTATAGTGGGGGAGTCTAGGAGCAGTGGACACAGATAGAGTGGAAGTGGAGAGGATGTTTCTTATAGTGGGGGAGTCTAGGACCAGAGGGACACAAATAGAGTGGATGTGGAGCGGATGTTTCCTATAGTGGGGGAGTCTAGGACCAGAGGACACAGATAGAGTGGATGTGGATCGGATGTTTCCTATAGTGGGGGAGTCTAGGACCAGAGGGCACAGATAGAGAGATGTGGAGCGGATGTTTCCTATAGTGGGGGAGTCTAGGAGCAGTGGACACAGATAGAGTGGATGTGGAGCGGATGTTTCCTATAGTGGGGGAGTCTAGGACCAGAGGGCACAGATAGAGTGGATGTGGACAGGATGTTTCCTATAGTGGGGGATTCTGGGACCAGAGGGCACAGATAGAGTGGATGTGGAGAAGAAGTTTCCTATAGTGGGGGAGTCTAGGACCAGAGGACACAGATAGAGTGGATGTGGAGAGGTTGTTCCCTATAGTGGGGGAGTCTAGGACCAGAGGACACAGATAGAGAGGATGTTTCCTATAGTGGGGGAGTCTGAGACCAGATGACACAGGTAGAGTGGATGTGGAGAGGTTGTTCCGTATAGTGGGGGAGTCTAGGACCAGAGGACACAGATAGAGTGGATGTGGAGAGGATATTTCCTATAGTGGGGGAGTCTAGAACCCGAGGACACAGATAGACTGGATGTGGAGAGGATGTTTCCTATAGTGGGGGAGTCTAGGACCAGAGGACACAGATAGAGTGGATGTGGAGCGGATGTTTCCTATAGTGGGGGAGTCTAGGAGCAGTGGACACAGATAGAGTGGATGTGGAGAGGATGTTTCTTATAGTGGGGGAGTCTAGGACCAGAGGGACACAAATAGAGTGGATGTGGAGCGGATGTTTCCTATAGTGGGGGAGTCTAGGACCAGAGGGCACAGATAGAGTGGATGTGGAGAGGATGTTTCCTATAGTGGGGGAGACTGGGACCAGAGGGCACAGATAGAGTGGATGTGGAGAAGATGTTTCCTATAGTGGGGGAGTCTAGGACCAGAGGACACAGATAGAGTGGATGTGGAGAGAATGTTTCCTATAGTGCGGGAGTCTAGGACCAGAGGACACAGATAGAGTGGATGTGGAGAGGATGTTTCCTATAGTGGGGGAGTCTAGGACCAGAGGACACAGATAGAGTGGATGTGGAGAGGATGTTTTGTATAGTGGGGGAGTGTAGGACCAGAGGACACAGATAGAGTGGATGTGGAGAGGATGTTTCCTATAGTGGGGGCGGAGTCCAGGAGCAGGGGAAACTGATAGAGAGGATGTGGATAGGATGTTTCCTATAGTGGGGGAGTCTAGGACCAGAGGGCACAGATAGAGTGGATGTGGAGAAGATGTTTCCTGTAGTGGGGAGTCTAGGACCAGAGGACACAGATCGAGTGGATGTGGAGAGGATGTTTCCTATAGAGGGGGAGGAGTCCAGAAGCAGGGGACACAGATAGAGTGGATGTGGAGAGGATGTTTCCTATAGTGGGGGAGTCTAGGACCAGAGGACACAGATAGAGTGGATGTGGAGAGGATGTGTTCCTATGGTGGGGGGGGTCGAGGACCAGAGGACACAGATAGAGTGGATGTGGAGAGGATGTTTCCTATAGTGGGGGTCTAGGACCAGAGGACACAGATAGAGTGGATGTGCATAGGATATTTCCTATAGTGGGTGAGTCTAGGACCAGAGGGCACAGATAGAGTGGATGTGGAGAAGATGTTTCCTATAGTGGGGGAGTCTGAGACCAGAGGACACAGGTAGAGTGGATGTGGAGAGGTTGTTCCCTATAGTGGGGGAGTCTAGGACCAGAGGACACAGATAGAGTGGATGTGGAGAGGATGTTTCCTATAGTGGGGGAGTCTAGGACCAGAGGACACAGATAGACTGGATGTGGAGAGGATGTTTCCTATAGTGGGGGAGTCTAGGACCAGAGGGCACAGATAGAGTGGATGTGGAGAAGATGTTTCCTGTAGTAGGGAGTCTAGGACCAGAGGGCACAGATAGACAGGATGTGGAGAGGATGTTTCCTATAGTGGGGGAGTCTTGGACCAGAGGACACAGATAGAGTGGATGTGGAGCAGATGTTTCCTATAGTGGGGGAGTCTAGGAGCAGTGGACACAGATAGAGTGGATGTGGAGAGGATGTTTCTTATAGTGGGGGAGTCTAGGACCAGAGGGACACAAATAGAGTGGATGTGGAGCGGATGTTTCCTATAGTGGGGGAGTCTAGGACCAGAGGGCACAGATAGAGTGGATGTGGAGAGGATGTTTCCTATAGTGGGGGAGTCTGGGACCAGAGGGCACAGATAGAATGGATGTGGAGAAGATGTTTCCTATAGTGGGGGAGTCTAGGACCAGAGGGCACAGATAGACTGGCTGTGGAGAGGATGTTTCCTATAGTGGGGGGGTCAAGGACAAGAGGACACAGATAGAGTGGATGTGGAGAGGATGTTTCCTATAGTGGGGGAGTCTAGGACCAGAGGACACAGATAGACTGGATGTGGAGAGGATGTTTCCTATAGTGGGGGAGTCTAGGACCAGAGGACACAGATACAGTGGATGTGGAGCGGATGTTTCCTATAGTGGGGGAGTCTAGGAGCAGTGGACACAGATAGAGTGGATGTGGAGAGGATGTTTCTTATAGTGGGGGAGTCTAGGACCAGAGGGACACAAATAGAGTGGATGTGGAGCGGATGTTTCCTATAGTGGGGGAGTCTGGGACCAGAGGGCACAGATAGAGTGGATGTGGAGAAGATGTTTCCTATAGTGGGGGAGTCTAGGACCAGAGGACACAGATAGAGTGGATGTGGAGAGAATGTTTCCTATAGTGCGGGAGTCTAGGACCAGAGGACACAGATAGAGTGGATGTGGAGAGGATGTTTCCTATAGTGGGGGAGTCTAGGACCAGAGGACACAGATAGAGTGGATGTGGAGAGGATGTTTCCTATAGTGGGGGAGTCTAGGACCAGAGGACACAGATAGAGTGGATGTGGAGAGGATGTTTCCTATAGTGGGGGCGGAGTCCAGGAGCAGGGGACACTGATAGAGAGGATGTGGAGAGGATGTTTCCTATAGTGGGGGAGTCTAGGAGCAGAGGGCACAGATAGAGTGGATGTGGAGAAGATGTTTCCTGTAGTGGGGAGTCTAGGACCAGAGGACACAGATAGAGTGGATGTGGAGAGGATGTTTCCTATAGAGGGGGCGGAGTCCAGGAGCAGGGGACACAGATAGAGTGGATGTGGAGAGGATGTTTCCTATAGTGGGGGAGTCTAGGACCAGAGGACACAGATAGAGTGGATGTGGAGAGGATGTGTTCCTATGGTGGGAGTGGTCTAGGACCAGAGGACACAGATAGAGTGGATGTGGAGAGGATGTTTCCTATAGTGGGGGTCTAGGACCAGAGGACACAGATAGAGTGGATGTGGATAGGATATTTCCTATAGTGGGGGAGTCTAGGACCAGAGGGCACAGATAGAGTGGATGTGGAGAAGATGTTTCCTATAGTGGGGGAGTCTGAGACCAGAGGACACAGGTAGAGTGGATGTGGAGAGGTTGTTCCCTATAGTGGGGGAGTCTAGGACCAGAGGACACAGATAGAGTGGATGTGGAGAGGATGTGTCCTATAGTGGGGGAGTCTAGGACCAGAGGACACAGATAGACTGGATGTGGAGAGGATGTTTCCTATAGTGGGGGAGTCTAGGACCAGAGGGCACAGATAGACTGGATGTGGAGAAGATGTTTCCTGTAGTGGGGAGTCTAGGACCAGAGGGCACAGATAGACAGGATGTGGAGAGGATGTTTCCTATAGTGGGGGAGTCTTGGACCAGAGGACACAGATAGAGTGGATGTGGAGCGGATGTTTCCTATAGTGGGGGAGTCTAGGAGCAGTGGACACAGATAGAGTGGATGTGGAGAGGATGTTTCTTATACTGGGGGAGTCTAGGACCAGAGGGACACAAATAGAGTGGATGTGGAGCGGATGTTTCCTATAGTGGGGGAGTCTAGGACCAGAGGGCACAGATAGAGTGGATGTGGAGAGGATGTTTCCTATAGTGGGGGAGTCTGGGACCAGAGGGCACAGATAGAGTGGATGTGGAGAAGATGTTTCCTATAGTGGGGGAGTCTAGGACCAGAGGGCACAGATAGACTGGATGTGGAGAGGATGTTTCCAATAGTGGGGGAGTCTAGGACTAGAGGACACAGATAGAGTGGATGTGGAGAGGATGTTTCCTATAGTGGGGGAGTCTAGGACCAGAGGACACAGATAGACTGGATGTGGAGAGGATGTTTCCTATACTGGGGGAGTCTAGGACCAGAGGACACAGATAGAGTGGATGTGGAGCGGATGATTCCTATAGTGGGGGAGTCTAGGAGCAGTGGACACAGATAGAGTGGATGTGGAGAGGATGTTTCTTATAGTGGGGGAGTCTAGGACCAGAGGGACACAAATAGAGTGGATGTGGAGCGGATGATTCCTATAGTGGGGGAGTCTAGGACCAGAGGGCACAGATAGAGTGGATGTGGAGAGGATGTTTCCTATAGTGGGGGAGTCTGGGACCAGAGGGCACAGATAGAGTGGATGTGGAGAAGATGTTTCCTATAGTGGGGGAGTCTAGGACCAGAGGACACAGATAGAGTGGATGTGGAGAGAATGTTTCCTATAGTGCGTGAGTCTAGGACCAGAGGACACAGATAGAGTGGATGTGGAGAGGATGTTTCCTATAGTGGGGGAGTCTAGGACCAGAGGACACAGATAGAGTGGATGTGGAGAGGATGTTTCCTATAGTGGGGGAGTCTAGGACCAGAGGACACAGATAGAGTGGATGTGGAGAGGATGTTTCCTATAGTGGGGGCGGAGTCCAGGTGCAGGGGACACTGATAGAGAGGATGTGGAGAGCATGTTTCCTATAGTGGGGGAGTCTAGGACCAGAGGGCACAGATAGAGTGGATGTGGAGAAGATGTTTCCTGTAGTGGGGAGTCTAGGACCAGAGGACACATATAGAGTGGATGTGGAGAGGATGTTTCCTATAGAGGGGGCGGAGTCCAGGAGCAGGGGACACAGATAGAGTGGATGTGGAGAGGATGTTTCCTATAGTGGGGGAGTCTAGGACCAGAGGACACAGATAGAGTGGATGTGGAGAGGATGTGTTCCTATGGTGGGGGGGGTCTAGGACCAGAGGACACAGATAGAGTGGATGTGGAGAGGATGTTTCCTATAGTGGGGGTCTAGGACCAGAGGACACAGATAGAGTGGATGTGGATAGGATATTTCCTATAGTGGGGGAGTCTAGGACCAGAGGGCACAGATAGAGTGGATGTGGAGAAGATGTTTCCTATAGTGGGGGAGTCTGAGACCAGAGGACACAGGTAGAGTGGATGTGGAGAAGTTGTTCCCTATAGTGGGGGAGTCTAGGACCAGAGGACACAGATAGAGTGGATGTGGAGAGGATGTTTCCTATAGTGGGGGAGTCTTGGACCAGAGGACACAGATAGAGTGGATGTGGAGCGGATGTTTCCTATAGTGGGGGAGTCTAGGAGCAGTGGACACAGATAGAGTGGATGTGGAGAGGATGTTTCTTATAGTGGGGGAGTCTAGGACCAGAGGGACACAAATAGAGTGGATGTGGAGCGGATGTTTCCTATAGTGGGGGAGTCTAGGACCAGAGGGCACAGATAGAGTGGATGTGGAGAGGATGTTTCCTATAGTGGGGGAGTCTGGGACCAGAGGGCACAGATAGAGTGGATGTGGAGAAGATGTTTCCTATAGTGGGGGAGTCTAGGACCAGAGGGCACAGATAGACTGGATGTGGAGAGGATGTTTCCTATAGTGGGGGAGTCTAGGACCAGAGGACACAGATAGAGTGGATGTGGAGAGGATGTTTCCTATAGTGGGGGAGTCTAGGACCAGAGGACACAGATAGACTGGATGTGGAGAGGATGTTTCCTATAGTGGGGGAGTCTAGGACCAGAGGACACAGATAGAGTGGATGTGGCGCGGATGTTTCCTATAGTGGGGGAGTCTAGGAGCAGTGGACACAGATAGAGTGGATGTGGAGAGGATGTTTCTTATAGTGGGGGAGTCTAGGACCAGAGGGACACAAATAGAGTGGATGTGGAGCGGATGTTTCCTATAGTGGGGGATTCTAGGACCAGAGGACACAGATAGAGTGGATGTGGAGAGAATGTTTCCTATAGTGCGGGAGTCTAGGACCAGAGCACACAGATAGACTGGATGTGGAGAGGATGTTTCCTATAGTGGGGGAGTCTAGGACCAGAGGACACAGATAGAGTGGATGTGGAGCGGATGTTTCCTATAGTGGGGGAGTCTAGGAGCAGTGGACACAGATAGAGTGGATGTGGAGAGGATGTTTCTTATAGTGGGGGAGTCTAGGACCAGAGGGACACAAATAGAGTGGATGTGGAGAGGATGTTTCCTATAGTGGGGGAGTCTGGGACCAGAGGGCACAGATAGAGTGGATGTGGAGAAGATGTTTCCTATAGTGGGGGAGTCTAGGACCAGAGGACACAGATAGAGTGGATGTGGTGAGAATGTTACCTATAGTGCGGGAGTCTAGGACCAGAGGACACATATAGAGTGGATGTGGAGAGGATGTTTCCTATAGTGGGGGAGTCTAGGACCAGAGGACACAGATAGAGTGGATGTGGAGAGGATGTTTCCTATAGTGGGGGAGTCTAGGACCAGAGGACACAGATAGAGTGGATGTGGAGAGGATGTTTCCTATAGTGGGGGCGGAGTCCAGGAGCAGGGGACATGATAGAGAGGATGTGGAGAGGATGTTTCCTATAGTGGGGGAGTCTAGGAGCAGAGGGCACAGATAGAGTGGATGTGGAGAAGATGTTTCCTGTAGTGGGGAGTCTAGGACCAGAGGACACAGATAGAGTGGATGTGGAGAGGATGTTTCCTATAGAGGGGGCGGAGTCCAGGAGCAGGGGACACAGATAGAGTGGATGTGGAGAGGATGTTTCCTATAGTGGGGGAGTCTAGGACCAGAGGACACAGATAGAGTGGATGTGGAGAGGATGTGTTCCTATGGTGGGAGTGGTCTAGGACCAGAGGACACAGATAGAGTGGATGTGGAGAGGATGTTTCCTATAGTGGGGGTCTAGGACCAGAGGACACAGATAGAGTGGATGTGGATAGGATATTTCCTATAGTGGGGGAGTCTAGGACCAGAGGGCACAGATAGAGTGGATGTGGAGAAGATGTTTCCTATAGTGGGGGAGTCTGAGACCAGAGGACACAGGTAGAGTGGATGTGGAGAGGTTGTTCCCTATAGTGGGGGAGTCTAGGACCAGAGGACACAGATAGAGTGGATGTGGAGAGGATGTTTCCTATAGTGGGGGAGTCTAGGACCAGAGGACACAGATAGACTGGATGTGGAGAGGATGTTTCCTATAGTGGGGGAGTCTAGGACCAGAGGGCACAGATAGAGTGGATGTGGAGAAGATGTTTCCTGTAGTGGGGAGTCTAGGACCAGAGGGCACAGATAGACAGGATGTGGAGAGGATGTTTCCTATAGTGGGGGAGTCTTGGACCAGAGGACACAGATAGAGTGGATGTGGAGCGGATGTTTCCTATAGTGGGGGAGTCTAGGAGCAGTGGACACAGATAGAGTGGATGTGGAGAGGATGTTTCTTATACTGGGGGAGTCTAGGACCAGAGGGACACAAATAGAGTGGATGTGGAGCGGATGTTTCCTATAGTGGGGGAGTCTAGGACTAGAGGGCACAGATAGAGTGGATGTGGAGAGGATGTTTCCTATAGTGGGGGAGTCTGGGACCAGAGGGCACAGATAGAGTGGATGTGGAGAAGATGTTTCCTATAGTGGGGGAGTCTAGGACCAGAGGGCACAGATAGACTGGATGTGGAGAGGATGTTTCCTATAGTGGGGGAGTCTAGGACCAGAGGACACAGATAGAGTGGATGTGGAGAGGATGTTTCCTATAGTGGGGGAGTCTAGGACCAGAGGACACAGATAGACTGGATGTGGAGAGGATGTTTCCTATACTGGGCGAGTCTAGGACCAGAGGACACAGATAGAGTGGATGTGGAGCAGATGATTCCTATAGTGGGGGAGTCTAGGAGCAGTGGACACAGATAGAGTGGATGTGGAGAGGATGTTTCTTATAGTGGGGGAGTCTAGGACCAGAGGGACACAAATAGAGTGGATGTGGAGCGGATGTTTCCTATAGTGGGGGAGTCTAGGACCAGAGGGCACAGATAGAGTGGATGTGGAGAGGATGTTTCCTATAGTGGGGGAGTCTGGGACCAGAGGGCACAGATAGAGTGGATGTGGAGAAGATGTTTCCTATAGTGGGGGAGTCTAGGACCAGAGGACACAGATAGAGTGGATGTGGAGAGAATGTTTCCTATAGTGCGGGAGTCTAGAACCAGAGGACACAGATAGAGTGGATGTGGAGAGGATGTTTCCTATAGTGGGGGAGTCTAGGACCAGAGGACACAGATAGAGTGGATGTGGAGAGGATGTTTCCTATAGTGAGGGAGTCTAGGACCAGAGGACACAGATAGAGTGGATGTGGAGAGGATGTTTCCTATAGTGGGGGCGGAGTCCAGGAGCAGGGGACACTGATAGAGAGGATGTGGAGAGCATGTTTCCTATAGTGGGGGAGTCTAGGACCAGAGGGCACAGATAGAGTGGATGTGGAGAAGATGTTTCCTGTAGTCGGGAGTCTAGGACCAGAGGACACAGATAGAGTGGATGTGGAGAGGATGTTTCCTATAGAGGGGGCGGAGTCCAGGAGCAGGGGACACAGATAGAGTGGATGTGGAGAGGATGTTTCCTATAGTGGGGGAGTCTAGGACCAGAGGACACAGATAGAGTGGATGTGGAGAAGATGTGTTCCTATGGTGGGGGGGGTCTAGGACCAGAGGACACAGATAGAGTGGATGTGGAGAGGATGTTTCCTATAGTGGGGGTCTAGGACCAGAGGACACAGATAGAGTGGATGTGGATAGGATATTTCCTATAGTGGGGGAGTCTAGGACCAGAGGGCACAGATAGAGTGGATGTGGAGAAGATGTTTCCTATAGTGGGGGAGTCTGAGACCAGAGGACACAGGTAGAGTGGATGTGGAGAGGTTGTTCCCTATAGTGGGGGAGTCTAGGACCAGAGGACACAGATAGAGTGGATGTGGAGAGGATGTTTCCTATAGTGGGGGAGTCTAGGACCAGAGGGCACAGATAGAGTGGATGTGGAGAAGATGTTTCCTGTAGTGGGGAGTCTAGGACCAGAGGACACAGATAGAGTGGATGTGGAGAGGATGTTTCCTATAGAGGGGGCGGAGTCCAGGAGCAGGGGACACAGATAGAGTGGATGTGGAGAGGATGTTTCCTATAGTGGGGGAGTCTAGGACCAGAGGACACAGATAGAGTGGATGTGGAGAGGATGTGTTCCTATGGTGGGAGTGGTCTAGGACCAGAGGACACAGATAGAGTGGATGTGGAGAGGATGTTTCCTATAGTGGGGGTCTAGGACCAGAGGACACAGATAGAGTGGATGTGGATAGGATATTTCCTATAGTCGGGGAGTCTAGGACCAGAGGGCACAGATAGAGTGGATGTGGAGAAGATGTTTCCTATAGTGGGGGAGTCTGAGACCAGAGGACACAGGTAGAGTGGATGTGGAGAGGTTGTTCCCTATAGTGGGGGAGTCTAGGACCAGAGGACACAGATAGAGTGGATGTGGAGAGGATGTTTCCTATAGTGGGGGAGTCTAGGACCAGAGGACACAGATAGACTGGATGTGGAGAGGATGTTTCCTATAGTGGGGGAGTCTAGGACCAGAGGGCACAGATAGAGTGGATGTGGAGAAGATGTTTCCTGTAGTGGGGAGTCTAGGACCAGAGGGCACAGATAGACAGGATGTGGAGAGGATGTTTCCTATAGTGGGGGAGTCTTGGACCAGAGGACACAGATAGAGTGGATGTGGAGCGGATGTTTCCTATAGTGGGGGAGTCTAGGAGCAGTGGACACAGATAGAGTGGATGTGGAGAGGATGTTTCTTATACTGGGGGAGTCTAGGACCAGAGGGACACAAATAGAGTGGATGTGGAGCGGATGTTTCCTATAGTGGGGGAGTCTAGGACCAGAGGGCACAGATAGAGTGGATGTGGAGAGGATGTTTCCTATAGTGGGGGAGTCTGGGACCAGAGGGCACAGATAGAGTGGATGTGGAGAAGATGTTTCCTATAGTGGGGGAGTCTAGGACCAGAGGGCACAGATAGACTGGATGTGGAGAGGATGTTTCCTATAGTGGGGGAGTCTAGGACCAGAGGACACAGATAGAGTGGATGTGGAGAGGATGTTTCCTATAGTGGGGGAGTCTAGGACCAGAGGACACAGATAGACTGGATGTGGAGAGGATGTTTCCTATACTGGGCGAGTCTAGGACCAGAGGACACAGATAGAGTGGATGTGGAGCAGATGATTCCTATAGTGGGGGAGTCTAGGAGCAGTGGACACAGATAGAGTGGATGTGGAGAGGATGTTTCTTATAGTGGGGGAGTCTAGGACCAGAGGGACACAAATAGAGTGGATGTGGAGCGGATGTTTCCTATAGTGGGGGAGTCTAGGACCAGAGGGCACAGATAGAGTGGATGTGGAGAGGATGTTTCCTATAGTGGGGGAGTCTGGGACCAGAGGGCACAGATAGAGTGGATGTGGAGAAGATGTTTCCTATAGTGGGGGAGTCTAGGACCAGAGGACACAGATAGAGTGGATGTGGAGAGAATGTTTCCTATAGTGCGGGAGTCTAGAACCAGAGGACACAGATAGAGTGGATGTGGAGAGGATGTTTCCTATAGTGGGGGAGTCTAGGACCAGAGGACACAGATAGAGTGGATGTGGAGAGGATGTTTCCTATAGTGGGGGAGTCTAGGACCAGAGGACACAGATAGAGTGGATGTGGAGAGGATGTTTCCTATAGTGGGGGCGGAGTCCAGGAGCAGGGGACACTGATAGAGAGGATGTGGAGAGCATGTTTCCTATAGTGGGGGAGTCTAGGACCAGAGGGCACAGATAGAGTGGATGTGGAGAAGATGTTTCCTGTAGTGGGGAGTCTAGGACCAGAGGACACAGATAGAGTGGATGTGGAGAGGATGTTTCCTATAGAGGGGGCGGAGTCCAGGAGCAGGGGACACAGATAGAGTGGATGTGGAGAGGATGTTTCCTATAGTGGGGGAGTCTAGGACCAGAGGACACAGATAGAGTGGATGTGGAGAGGATGTGTTCCTATGGTGGGGGGGGTCTAGGACCAGAGGACACAGATAGAGTGGATGTGGAGAGGATGATTCCTATAGTGGGGGTCTAGGACCAGAGGACACAGATAGAGTGGATGTGGATAGGATATTTCCTATAGTGGGGGAGTCTAGGACCAGAGGGCACAGATAGAGTGGATGTGGAGAAGATGTTTCCTATAGTGGGGGAGTCTGAGACCAGAGGACACAGGTAGAGTGGATGTGGAGAGGTTGTTCCCTATAGTGGGGGAGTCTAGGACCAGAGGACACAGATAGAGTGGATGTGGAGAGGATGTTTCCTATAGTGGGGGAGTCTAGGACCAGAGGGCACAGATAGAGTGGATGTGGAGAAGATGTTTCCTGTAGTGGGGAGTCTAGGACCAGAGGGCACAGATAGACAGGATGTGGAGAGGATGTTTCCTATAGTGGGGGAGTCTTGGACCAGAGGACACAGATAGAGTGGATGTGGAGCGGATGTTTCCTATAGTGGGGGAGTCTAGGAGCAGTGGACACAGATAGAGTGGATGTGGAGAGGATGTTTCTTATAGTGGGGGAGTCTAGGACCAGAGGGACACAAATAGAGTGGATGTGGAGCGGATGTTTCCTATAGTGGGGGAGTCTAGGACCAGAGGGCACAGATAGAGTGGATGTGGAGAGGATGTTTCCTATAGTGGGGGAGTCTGGGACCAGAGGGCACAGATAGAGTGGATGTGGAGAAGATGTTTCCTGTAGTGGGGGAGTCTAGGACCAGAGGGCACAGATAGACTGGATGTGGAGAGGATGTTTCCTATAGTGGGGGAGTCTAGGACCAGAGGACACAGATAGAGTGGATGTGGAGAGGATGTTTCCTATAGTGGGGGAGTCTAGGACCAGAGGACACAGATAGCCTGGATGTGGAGAGGATGTTTCCTATAGTGGGGGAGTCTAGGACCAGAGGACACAGATAAGAGTGGATGTGGCGCGGATGTTTCCTATAGTGGGGGAGTCTTGGACCAGAGGACACAGATAGAGTGGATGTGGAGCGGATGTTTCCTATAGTGGGGGAGTCTAGGAGCAGTGGACACAGATAGAGTGGATGGGGAGAGGATGTTTCTTATAGTGGGGGAGTCTAGGACCAGAGGGACACAAATAGAGTGGATGTGGAGCGGATGTTTCCTATAGTGGGGGAGTCTAGGAGCAGTGGACACAGATAGAGTGGATGTGGAGCGGATGTTTCCTATAGTGGGGGAGTCTAGGACCAGAGGGCACAGATAGAGTGGATGTGGAGAGGATGTTTCCTATAGTGGGGGATTCTGGGACCAGAGGGCACAGAAAGAGTGGATGTGGAGAAGATGTTTCCTATAGTGGGGGAGTCCAGGACCAGAGGACACAGATAGAGTGGATGTGGAGAGGTTGCTCCCTATAGTGGGGGAGTCTAGGACCAGAGGACACAGATAGAGAGGATGTTTCCTATAGTGGGGGAGTCTGAGACCAGAGGACACAGGTAGAGTGGATGTGGAGAGGTTGTTCCGTATAGTGGGGGAGTCTAGGACCAGAGGACACAGATAGAGTGGATGTGGAGAGGATGTTTCCTATAGTGGGGGAGTCTGGGACCAGAGGGCACAGATAGAGTGGATGTGGAGAAGATGTTTCCTATAGTGGGGGAGTCTAGGACCAGAGGGCACAGATAGACTGGATGTGGAGAGGATGTTTCCTATAGTGGGGGAGTCTAGGACCAGAGGACACAGATAGAGTGGATGTGGAGAGGATGTTTCCTATAGTGGGGGAGTCTAGGACCAGAGGACACAGATAGACTGGATGTGGAGAGGATGTTTCCTATACTGGGCGAGTCTAGGACCAGAGGACACAGATAGAGTGGATGTGGAGCAGATGATTCCTATAGTGGGGGAGTCTAGGAGCAGTGGACACAGATAGAGTGGATGTGGAGAGGATGTTTCTTATAGTGGGGGAGTCTAGGACCAGAGGGACACAAATAGAGTGGATGTGGAGCGGATGTTTCCTATAGTGGGGGAGTCTAGGACCAGAGGGCACAGATAGAGTGGATGTGGAGAGGATGTTTCCTATAGTGGGGGAGTCTGGGACCAGAGGGCACAGATAGAGTGGATGTGGAGAAGATGTTTCCTATAGTGGGGGAGTCTAGGACCAGAGGACACAGATAGAGTGGATGTGGAGAGAATGTTTCCTGTAGTGCGGGAGTCTAGAACCAGAGGACACAGATAGAGTGGATGTGGAGAGGATGTTTCCTATAGTGGGGGAGTCTAGGACCAGAGGACACAGATAGAGTGGATGTGGAGAGGATGTTTCCTATAGTGAGGGAGTCTAGGACCAGAGGACACAGATAGAGTGGATGTGGAGAGGATGTTTCCTATAGTGGGGGCGGAGTCCAGGAGCAGGGGACACTGATAGAGAGGATGTGGAGAGCATGTTTCCTATAGTGGGGGAGTCTAGGACCAGAGGGCACAGATAGAGTGGATGTGGAGAAGATGTTTCCTGTAGTCGGGAGTCTAGGACCAGAGGACACAGATAGAGTGGATGTGGAGAGGATGTTTCCTATAGAGGGGGCGGAGTCCAGGAGCAGGGGACACAGATAGAGTGGATGTGGAGAGGATGTTTCCTATAGTGGGGGAGTCTAGGACCAGAGGACACAGATAGAGTGGATGTGGAGAGGATGTGTTCCTATGGTGGGGGGGGGTCTAGGACCAGAGGACACAGATAGAGTGGATGTGGAGAGGATGTTTCCTATAGTGGGGGTCTAGGACCAGAGGACACAGATAGAGTGGATGTGGATAGGATATTTCCTATAGTGGGGGAGTCTAGGACCAGAGGGCACAGATAGAGTGGATGTGGAGAAGATGTTTCCTGTAGTGGGGGAGTCTGAGACCAGAGGACACAGGTAGAGTGGATGTGGAGAGGTTGTTCCCTATAGTGGGGGAGTCTAGGACCAGAGGACACAGATAGAGTGGATGTGGAGAGGATGTTTCCTATAGTGGGGGAGTCTAGGACCAGAGGGCACAGATAGAGTGGATGTGGAGAAGATGTTTCCTGTAGTGGGGAGTCTAGGACCAGAGGACACAGATAGAGTGGATGTGGAGAGGATGTTTCCTATAGAGGGGGCGGAGTCCAGGAGCAGGGGACACAGATAGAGTGGATGTGGAGAGGATGTTTCCTATAGTGGGGGAGTCTAGGACCAGAGGACACAGATAGAGTGGACGTGGAGAGGATGTGTTCCTATGGTGGGAGTGGTCTAGGACCAGAGGACACAGATAGAGTGGATGTGGAGAGGATGTTTCCTATAGTGGGGGTCTAGGACCAGAGGACACAGATAGAGTGGATGTGGATAGGATATTTCCTATAGTGGGGGAGTCTAGGACCAGAGGGCACAGATAGAGTGGATGTGGAGAAGATGTTTCCTATAGTGGGGGAGTCTGAGACCAGAGGACACAGGTAGAGTGGATGTGGAGAGGTTGTTCCCTATAGTGGGGGAGTCTAGGACCAGAGGACACAGATAGAGTGGATGTGGAGAGGATGTTTCCTATAGTGGGGGAGTCTAGGACCAGAGGACACAGATAGACTGGATGTGGAGAGGATGTTTCCTATAGTGGGGGAGTCTAGGACCAGAGGGCACAGATAGAGTGGATGTGGAGAAGATGTTTCCTGTAGTGGGGAGTCTAGGACCAGAGGGCACAGATAGACAGGATGTGGAGAGGATGTTTCCTATAGTGGGGGAGTCTTGGACCAGAGGACACAGATAGAGTGGATGTGGAGCGGATGTTTCCTATAGTGGGGGAGTCTAGGAGCAGTGGACACAGATAGAGTGGATGTGGAGAGGATGTTTCTTATACTGGGGGAGTCTAGGACCAGAGGGACACAAATAGAGTGGATGTGGAGCGGATGTTTCCTATAGTGGGGGAGTCTAGGACCAGAGGGCACAGATAGAGTGGATGTGGAGAGGATGTTTCCTATAGTGGGGGAGTCTGGGACCAGAGGGCACAGATAGAGTGGATGTGGAGAAGATGTTTCCTATAGTGGGGGAGTCTAGGACCAGAGGGCACAGATAGACTGGATGTGGAGAGGATGTTTCCTATAGTGGGGGAGTCTAGGACCAGAGGACACAGATAGAGTGGATGTGGAGAGGATGTTTCCTATAGTGGGGGAGTCTAGGACCAGAGGACACAGATAGACTGGATGTGGAGAGGATGTTTCCTATACTGGGCGAGTCTAGGACCAGAGGACACAGATAGAGTGGATGTGGAGCAGATGATTCCTATAGTGGGGGAGTCTAGGAGCAGTGGACACAGATAGAGTGGATGTGGAGAGGATGTTTCTTATAGTGGGGGAGTCTAGGACCAGAGGGACACAAATAGAGTGGATGTGGAGCGGATGTTTCCTATAGTGGGGGAGTCTAGGACCAGAGGGCACAGATAGAGTGGATGTGGAGAGGATGTTTCCTATAGTGGGGGAGTCTGGGACCAGAGGGCACAGATAGAGTGGATGTGGAGAAGATGTTTCCTATAGTGGGGGAGTCTAGGACCAGAGGACACAGATAGAGTGGATGTGGAGAGAATGTTTCCTATAGTGCGGGAGTCTAGAACCAGAGGACACAGATAGAGTGGATGTGGAGAGGATGTTTCCTATAGTGGGGGAGTCTAGGACCAGAGGACACAGATAGAGTGGATGTGGAGAGGATGTTTCCTATAGTGGGGGAGTCTAGGACCAGAGGACACAGATAGAGTGGATGTGGAGAGGATGTTTCCTATAGTGGGGGCGGAGTCCAGGAGCAGGGGACACTGATAGAGAGGATGTGGAGAGCATGTTTCCTATAGTGGGGGAGTCTAGGACCAGAGGGCACAGATAGAGTGGATGTGGAGAAGATGTTTCCTGTAGTGGGGAGTCTAGGACCAGAGGACACAGATAGAGTGGATGTGGAGAGGATGTTTCCTATAGAGGGGGCGGAGTCCAGGAGCAGGGGACACAGATAGAGTGGATGTGGAGAGGATGTTTCCTATAGTGGGGGAGTCTAGGACCAGAGGACACAGATAGAGTGGATGTGGAGAGGATGTGTTCCTATGGTGGGGGGGGTCTAGGACCAGAGGACACAGATAGAGTGGATGTGGAGAGGATGATTCCTATAGTGGGGGTCTAGGACCAGAGGACACAGATAGAGTGGATGTGGATAGGATATTTCCTATAGTGGGGGAGTCTAGGACCAGAGGGCACAGATA
Organism: Hypanus sabinus; assembly: GCF_030144855.1. Lineage (NCBI taxonomy): Eukaryota > Metazoa > Chordata > Chondrichthyes > Myliobatiformes > Dasyatidae > Hypanus > Hypanus sabinus. The sequence goes on along the minus strand of NW_026778975.1, from coordinate 24,639 downwards.
GAGTGGATGTGGAGAAGATGTTTCCTATAGTGGGGGAGTCTGAGACCAGAGGACACAGGTAGAGTGGATGTGGAGAGGTTGTTCCCTATAGTGGGGGAGTCTAGGACCAGAGGACACAGATAGAGTGGATGTGGAGAGGATGTTTCCTATAGTGGGGGAGTCTAGGACCAGAGGGCACAGATAGAGTGGATGTGGAGAAGATGTTTCCTGTAGTGGGGAGTCTAGGACCAGAGGGCACAGATAGACAGGATGTGGAGAGGATGTTTCCTATAGTGGGGGAGTCTTGGACCAGAGGACACAGATAGAGTGGATGTGGAGCGGATGTTTCCTATAGTGGGGGAGTCTAGGAGCAGTGGACACAGATAGAGTGGATGTGGAGAGGATGTTTCTTATAGTGGGGGAGTCTAGGACCAGAGGGACACAAATAGAGTGGATGTGGAGCGGATGTTTCCTATAGTGGGGGAGTCTAGGACCAGAGGGCACAGATAGAGTGGATGTGGAGAGGATGTTTCCTATAGTGGGGGAGTCTGGGACCAGAGGGCACAGATAGAGTGGATGTGGAGAAGATGTTTCCTGTAGTGGGGGAGTCTAGGACCAGAGGGCACAGATAGACTGGATGTGGAGAGGATGTTTCCTATAGTGGGGGAGTCTAGGACCAGAGGACACAGATAGAGTGGATGTGGAGAGGATGTTTCCTATAGTGGGGGAGTCTAGGACCAGAGGACACAGATAGCCTGGATGTGGAGAGGATGTTTCCTATAGTGGGGGAGTCTAGGACCAGAGGACACAGATAAGAGTGGATGTGGCGCGGATGTTTCCTATAGTGGGGGAGTCTTGGACCAGAGGACACAGATAGAGTGGATGTGGAGCGGATGTTTCCTATAGTGGGGGAGTCTAGGAGCAGTGGACACAGATAGAGTGGATGTGGAGAGGATGTTTCTTATAGTGGGGGAGTCTAGGACCAGAGGGACACAAATAGAGTGGATGTGGAGCGGATGTTTCCTATAGTGGGGGAGTCTAGGAGCAGTGGACACAGATAGAGTGGATGTGGAGCGGATGTTTCCTATAGTGGGGGAGTCTAGGACCAGAGGGCACAGATAGAGTGGATGTGGAGAGGATGTTTCCTATAGTGGGGGATTCTGGGACCAGAGGGCACAGATAGAGTGGATGTGGAGAAGATGTTTCCTATAGTGGGGGAGTCCAGGACCAGAGGACACAGATAGAGTGGATGTGGAGAGGTTGTTCCCTATAGTGGGGGAGTCTAGGACCAGAGGACACAGATAGAGAGGATGTTTCCTATAGTGGGGGTGTCTGAGACCAGAGGACACAGGTAGAGTGGAAGTGGAGAGGTTGTTCCGTATAGTGGGGGAGTCTAGGACCAGAGGACACAGATAGAGTGGATGTGGAGAGGATATTTCCTATAGTGGGGGAGTCTAGAACCAGAGGACACAGATAGACTGGATGTGGAGAGGATGTTTCCTATAGTGGGGGAGTCTAGGACCAGAGGACACAGATAGAGTGGATGTGGAGCGGATGTTTCCTATAGTGGGGGAGTCTAGGAGCAGTGGACACAGATAGAGTGGATGTGGAGAGGATGTTTCCTATAGTGGGGGAGTCTAGGAGCAGAGGACACAGGTAGAGTGGATGTGGAGAGGATGTTTCCTATAGTGGGGGAGTCTAGGACCAGAGGGCACAGATAGAGTGGATGTGGAGAAGATGTTTCCTATAGTGGGGGAGTCTGGGACCAGAGGGCACAGATAGAGTGGATGTGGAGAAGATGTTTCCTGTAGTGGGGGAGTCTAGGACCAGAGGGCACAGATAGACTGGATGTGGAGAGGATGTTTCCTATAGTGGGGGAGTCTAGGACCAGAGGACACAGATAGAGTGGATGTGGAGAGGATGTTTCCTATAGTGGGGGAGTCTAGGACCAGAGGACACAGATAGACTGGATGTGGAGAGGATGTTTCCTATAGTGGGGGAGTCTAGGACCAGAGGACACAGATAAGAGTGGATGTGGCGCGGATGTTTCCTATAGTGGGGGAGTCTAGGAGCAGTGGACACAGATAGAGTGGATGTGGAGAGGATGTTTCTTATAGTGGGGGAGTCTAGGACCAGAGGGACACAAATAGAGTGGATGTGGAGCGGATGTTTCCTATAGTGGGGGATTCTAGGACCAGAGGACACAGATAGAGTGGATGTGGAGAGAATGTTTCCTATAGTGCGGGAGTCTAGGACCAGAGGACACAGATAGAGTGGATGTGGAGAGGATGTTTCCTATATTGGGGGAGTCTAGGACCAGAGGACACAGATAGAGTGGATGTGGAGCGGATGTTTCCTATAGTGGGGGAGTCTGAGACCAGAGGACACAGGTAGAGTGGATGTGGAGAGGATGTTTCCTATAGTGGGGGAGTCTAGGACCAGAGGGCACAGATAGAGTGGATGTGGAGAAGATGTTTCCTGTAGTGGGGAGTCTAGGACCAGAGGGCACAGATAGACAGGATGTGGAGAGGATGTTTCCTATAGTGGGGGAGTCTTGGACCAGAGGACACAGATAGAGTGGATGTGGAGCGGATGTTTCCTATAGTGGGGGAGTCTAGGAGCAGAGGACACAGGTAGAGTGGATGTGGAGAGGATCTTTCCTATAGTGGGGGAGTCTAGGACCAGAGGACACAGATAGAGTGGATGTGGAGAAGATGTTTCCTGTAGTGGGGAGTCTAGGTCCAGAGGGCACAGATAGACAGGATGTGGAGAGGATGTTTCCTATAGTGGGGGAGTCTTGGACCAGAGGACACAGATAGAGTGGATGTGGAGCGGATGTTTCCTATAGTGGGGGAGTCTAGGAGCAGTGGACACAGATAGAGTGGATGTGGAGAGGATGTTTCTTATAGTGGGGGAGTCTAGGACCAGAGGGACACAAATAGAGTGGATGTGGAGCGGATGTTTCCTATAGTGGGGGAGTCTAGGACCAGAGGGCACAGACAGAGTGGATGTGGAGAGGATGTTTCCTATAGTGGGGGAGTCTGGGACCAGAGGGCACAGATAGAGTGGATGTGGAGAAGATGTTTCCTATAGTGGGGGAGTCTAGGACCAGAGGGCACAGATAGACTGGATGTGGAGAGGATGTTTCCTATAGTGGGGGAGTCTAGGACCAGAGGACACAGATAGAGTGGATGTGGAGAGAATGTTTCCTATAGTGGGGGAGTCTAGGACCAGAGGACACAGATAGACTGGATGTGGAGAGGATGTTTCCTATAGTGGGGGAGTCTAGGACCAGAGGACACAGATAGAGTGGATGTGGAGCGGATGTTTCCTATAGTGGGGGAGTCTAGGAGCAGTGGACACAGATAGAGTGGATGTGGAGAGGATGTTTCTTATAGTGGGGGAGTCTAGGACCAGAGGGACACAAATAGAGTGGATGTGGAGCGGATGTTTCCTATAGTGGGGGAGTCTAGGACCAGAGGACACAGATAGAGTGGATGTGGAGCGGATGTTTCCTATAGTGGGGGAGTCTAGGACCAGAGGGCACAGACAGAGTGGATGTGGAGCGGATGTTTCCTATAGTGGGGGAGTCTAGGAGCAGTGGACACAGATAGAGTGGATGTGGAGCGGATGTTTCCTATAGTGGGGGAGTCTAGGACCAGAGGGCACAGATAGAGTGGATGTGGAGAGGATGTTTCCTATAGTGGGGGATTTCGGGACCAGAGGGCACAGATAGAGTGGATGTGGAGAAGATGTTTCCTATAGTGGGGGAGTCCAGGACCAGAGGACACAGATAGAGTGGATGTGGAGAGGTTGTTCCCTATAGTGGGGGAGTCTAGGACCAGAGGACACAGATAGAGAGGATGTTTCCTATAGTGGGGGAGTCTGAGACCAGAGGACACAGGTAGAGTGGATGTGGAGAGGTTGTTCCGTACAGTGGGGGAGTCTAGGACCAGAGGACACAGATAGAGTGGATGTGGAGAGGATATTTCCTATAGTGGGGGAGTCTAGAACCAGAGGACACAGATAGACTGGATGTGGAGAGGATGTTTCCTATAGTGGGGGAGTCTAGGACCAGAGGACACAGATAGAGTGGATGTGGAGCGGATGTTTCCTATAGTGGGGGAGTCTAGGACCAGAGGACACAGATAGAGTGGATGTGGAGAAGATGTTTCCTGTAGTGGGGAGTCTAGGTCCAGAGGGCACAGATAGACAGGATGTGGAGAGGATGTTTCCTATAGTGGGGGAGTCTTGGACCAGAGGACACAGATAGAGTGGATGTGGAGCGGATGTTTCCTATAGTGGGGGAGTCTAGGAGCAGTGGACACAGATAGAGTGGATGTGGAGAGGATGTTTCTTATAGTGGGGGAGTCTAGGACCAGAGGGACACAAATAGAGTGGATGTGGAGCGGATGTTTCCTATAGTGGGGGAGTCTAGGACCAGAGGGCACAGACAGAGTGGATGTGGAGAGGATGTTTCCTATAGTGGGGGAGTCTGGGACCAGAGGGCACAGATAGAGTGGATGTGGAGAAGATGTTTCCTATAGTGGGGGAGTCTAGGACCAGAGGGCACAGATAGACTGGATGTGGAGAGGATGTTTCCTATAGTGGGGGAGTCTAGGACCAGAGGACACAGATAGAGTGGATGTGGAGAGAATGTTTCCTATAGTGGGGGAGTCTAGGACCAGAGGACACAGATAGACTGGATGTGGAGAGGATGTTTCCTATAGTGGGGGAGTCTAGGACCAGAGGACACAGATAGAGTGGATGTGGAGCGGATGTTTCCTATAGTGGGGGAGTCTAGGAGCAGTGGACACAGATAGAGTGGATGTGGAGAGGATGTTTCTTATAGTGGGGGAGTCTAGGACCAGAGGGACACAAATAGAGTGGATGTGGAGCGGATGTTTCCTATAGTGGGGGAGTCTAGGACCAGAGGACACAGATAGAGTGGATGTGGAGCGGATGTTTCCTATAGTGGGGGAGTCTAGGACCAGAGGGCACAGACAGAGTGGATGTGGAGCGGATGTTTCCTATAGTGGGGGAGTCTAGGAGCAGTGGACACAGATAGAGTGGATGTGGAGCGGATGTTTCCTATAGTGGGGGAGTCTAGGACCAGAGGGCACAGATAGAGTGGATGTGGAGAGGATGTTTCCTATAGTGGGGGATTTCGGGACCAGAGGGCACAGATAGAGTGGATGTGGAGAAGATGTTTCCTATAGTGGGGGAGTCCAGGACCAGAGGACACAGATAGAGTGGATGTGGAGAGGTTGTTCCCTATAGTGGGGGAGTCTAGGACCAGAGGACACAGATAGAGAGGATGTTTCCTATAGTGGGGGAGTCTGAGACCAGAGGACACAGGTAGAGTGGATGTGGAGAGGTTGTTCCGTACAGTGGGGGAGTCTAGGACCAGAGGACACAGATAGAGTGGATGTGGAGAGGATATTTCCTATAGTGGGGGAGTCTAGAACCAGAGGACACAGATAGACTGGATGTGGAGAGGATGTTTCCTATAGTGGGGGAGTCTAGGACCAGAGGACACAGATAGAGTGGATGTGGAGCGGATGTTTCCTATAGTGGGGGAGTCTAGGAGCAGTGGACACAGATAGAGTGGATGTGGAGAGGATGTTTCCTATAGTGGGGGAGTCTAGGAGCAGAGGACACAGGTAGAGTGGATGTGGAGAGGATGTTTCCTATAGTGGGGGAGTCTAGGACCAGAGGGCACAGATAGAGTGGATGTGGAGAAGATGTTTCCTATAGTGGGGGAGTCTAGGAGCAGTGGACACAGATAGAGTGGATGTGGAGAGGATGTTTCCTATAGTGGGGGAGTCTAGGACCAGAGGACACAGATAGAGTGGATGTGGAGAGGATGTTTCCTATAGTGGGGGAGTCTAGGACCAGAGGACACAGATAGACTGGATGTGGAGAGGATGTTTCCTATAGTGGGGGAGTCTAGGACCAGAGGACACAGATAGAGTGGATGTGGCGCGGATGTTTCCTATAGTGGGGGAGTCTAGGAGCAGTGGACACAGATAGAGTGGATGTGGAGAGGATGTTTCTTATAGTGGGGGAGTCTAGGACCAGAGGGACACAAATAGAGTGGATGTGGAGCGGATGTTTCCTATAGTGGGGGATTCTAGGACCAGAGGACACAGATAGAGTGGATGTGGAGAGAATGTTTCCTATAGTGCGGGAGTCTAGGACCAGAGGACACAGATAGAGTGGATGTGTAGAGGATGTTTCCTATACTGGGGGAGTCTAGGACCAGAGGACACAGATAGAGTGGATGTGGAGCGGATGTTTCCTATAGTGGGGGAGTCTGAGACCAGAGGACACAGGTAGAGTGGATGTGGAGAGGATGTTTCCTATAGTGGGGGAGTCTAGGACCAGAGGGCACAGATAGAGTGGATGTGGAGAAGATGTTTCCTGTAGTGGGGAGTCTAGGACCAGAGGGCACAGATAGACAGGATGTGGAGAGGATGTTTCCTATAGTGGGGGAGTCTTGGACCAGAGGACACAGATAGAGTGGATGTGGAGCGGATGTTTCCTATAGTGGGGGAGTCTAGGAGCAGAGGACACAGGTAGAGTGGATGTGGAGAGGATGTTTCCTATAGTGGGGGAGTCTAGGACCAGAGGGCACAGATAGAGTGGATGTGGAGAAGATGTTTCCTGTAGTGGGGAGTCTAGGACCAGAGGGCACAGATAGACAGGATGTGGAGAGGATGTTTCCTATAGTGGGGGAGTCTTGGACCAGAGGACACAGATAGAGTGGATGTGGAGAGGTTGTTCCCTATAGTGGGGGAGTCTAGGACCAGAGGGCAGAGATAGAGTGGATGTGGAGAAAATATTCCTGTAGTGGGGAGTCTAGGACCAGAGGGCACAGATAGACAGGATGTGGAGAGGATGTTTCCTATAGTGGGGGAGTCTTGGACCAGAGGACACAGATAGAGTGGATGTGGAGCGGATGTTTCCTATAGTGGGGGAGTCTAGGAGCAGTGGACACAGATAGAGTGGATGTGGAGAGGATATTTCTTATAGTGGGGGAGTCTAGGACCAGAGGGACACAAATAGAGTGGATGTGGAGCGGATGTTTCCTATAGTGGGGGAGTCTAGGACCAGAGGGCACAGATAGAGTGGATGTGGAGAGGATGTTTCCTATAGTGGGGGAGTCTGGGACCAGAGGGCACAGATAGAGTGGATGTGGAGAAGATGTTTCCTATAGTGGGGGAGTCTAGGACCAGAGGGCACAGATAGACTGGATGTGGAGAGGATGTTTCCTATAGTGGGGGAGTCTAGGACCAGAGGACACAGATAGAGTGGATGTGGAGAGGATGTTTCCTATAGTGGGGGAGTCTAGGAGCAGTGGACACAGATAGAGTGGATGTGGTGCGGATGTTTCCTATAGTGGGGGAGTCTAGGACCAGAGGGCACAGATAGAGTGGATGTGGAGAGGATGTTTCCTATAGTGGGGGATTCTGGGACCAGAGGGCACAGATAGAGTGGATGTGGAGAAGATGTTTCCTATAGTGGGGGAGTCTAGGACCAGAGGACACAGATAGAGTGGATGTGGAGCGGATGTTTCCTATAGTGGGGGAGTCTAGGAGCAGTGGACACAGATAGAGTGGATGTGGAGAGGATGTTTCTTATAGTGGGGGAGTCTAGGACCAGAGGGACACAAATAGAGTGGATGTGGAGCGGATGTTTCCTATAGTGGGGGAGTCTAGGACCAGAGGACACAGATAGAGTGCATGTGGAGCGGATGTTTCCTATAGTGGGGGAGTCTAGGACCAGAGGGCACAGACAGAGTGGATGTGGAGCGGATGTTTCCTATAGTGGGGGAGTCTAGGAGCAGTGGACACAGATAGAGTGGATGTGGTGCGGATGTTTCCTATAGTGGGGGAGTCTAGGACCAGAGGGCACAGATAGAGTGGATGTGGAGAGGATGTTTCCTATAGTGGGGGATTCTGGGACCAGAGGGCACAGATAGAGTGGATGTGGAGAAGATGTTTCCTATAGTGGGGGAGTCTAGGACCAGAGGACACAGATAGAGTGGATGTGGAGAGGTTGTTCCCTATAGTGGGGGAGTCTAGGACCAGAGGACACAGATAGAGAGGATGTTTCCTATAGTGGGGGAGTCTAGGACCAGAGGACACAGATAGAGTGGATGTGGAGAGGATGTTTCCTATAGTGGGGGAGTCTAGGACCAGAGGACACAGATAGACTGGATGTGGAGAGGATGTTTCCTATAGTGGGGGAGTCTAGGACCAGAGGACACAGATAGAGTGGATGTGGCGCGGATGTTTCCTATAGTGGGGGAGTCTAGGAGCAGTGGACACAGATAGAGTGGATGTGGAGAGGATGTTTCTTATAGTGGGGGAGTCTAGGACCAGAGGGACACAAATAGAGTGGATGTGGAGCGGATGTTTCCTATAGTGGGGGATTCTAGGACCAGAGGACACAGATAGAGTGGATGTGGAGAGAATGTTTCCTATAGTGCGGGAGTCTAGGACCAGAGGACACAGATAGAGTGGATGTGTAGAGGATGTTTCCTATACTGGGGGAGTCTAGGACCAGAGGACACAGATAGAGTGGATGTGGAGCGGATGTTTCCTATAGTGGGGGAGTCTGAGACCAGAGGACACAGGTAGAGTGGATGTGGAGAGGATGTTTCCTATAGTGGGGGAGTCTAGGACCAGAGGGCACAGATAGAGTGGATGTGGAGAAGATGTTTCCTGTAGTGGGGAGTCTAGGACCAGAGGGCACAGATAGACAGGATGTGGAGAGGATGTTTCCTATAGTGGGGGAGTCTTGGACCAGAGGACACAGATAGAGTGGATGTGGAGCGGATGTTTCCTATAGTGGGGGAGTCTAGGAGCAGAGGACACAGGTAGAGTGGATGTGGAGAGGATGTTTCCTATAGTGGGGGAGTCTAGGACCAGAGGGCACAGATAGAGTGGATGTGGAGAAGATGTTTCCTGTAGTGGGGAGTCTAGGACCAGAGGGCACAGATAGACAGGATGTGGAGAGGATGTTTCCTATAGTGGGGGAGTCTTGGACCAGAGGACACAGATAGAGTGGATGTGGAGAGGTTGTTCCCTATAGTGGGGGAGTCTAGGACCAGAGGGCAGAGATAGAGTGGATGTGGAGAAAATATTCCTGTAGTGGGGAGTCTAGGACCAGAGGGCACAGATAGACAGGATGTGGAGAGGATGTTTCCTATAGTGGGGGAGTCTTGGACCAGAGGACACAGATAGAGTGGATGTGGAGCGGATGTTTCCTATAGTGGGGGAGTCTAGGAGCAGTGGACACAGATAGAGTGGATGTGGAGAGGATATTTCTTATAGTGGGGGAGTCTAGGACCAGAGGGACACAAATAGAGTGGATGTGGAGCGGATGTTTCCTATAGTGGGGGAGTCTAGGACCAGAGGGCACAGATAGAGTGGATGTGGAGAGGATGTTTCCTATAGTGGGGGAGTCTGGGACCAGAGGGCACAGATAGAGTGGATGTGGAGAAGATGTTTCCTATAGTGGGGGAGTCTAGGACCAGAGGGCACAGATAGACTGGATGTGGAGAGGATGTTTCCTATAGTGGGGGAGTCTAGGACCAGAGGACACAGATAGAGTGGATGTGGAGAGGATGTTTCCTATAGTGGGGGAGTCTAGGACCAGAGGACACAGATAGACTGGATGTGGAGAGGATGTTTCCTATAGTGGGGGAGTCTAGGACCAGAGGACACAGATAGAGTGGATGTGGAGCGGATGTTTCCTATAGTGGGGGAGTCTAGGAGCAGTGGACACAGATAGAGTGGATGTGGAGAGGATGTTTCTTATAGTGGGGGAGTCTAGGACCAGAGGGACACAAATAGAGTGGATGTGGAGCGGATGTTTCCTATAGTGGGGGAGTCTAGGACCAGAGGACACAGATAGAGTGCATGTGGAGCGGATGTTTCCTATAGTGGGGGAGTCTAGGACCAGAGGGCACAGACAGAGTGGATGTGGAGCGGATGTTTCCTATAGTGGGGGAGTCTAGGAGCAGTGGACACAGATAGAGTGGATGTGGTGCGGATGTTTCCTATAGTGGGGGAGTCTAGGACCAGAGGGCACAGATAGAGTGGATGTGGAGAGGATGTTTCCTATAGTGGGGGATTCTGGGACCAGAGGGCACAGATAGAGTGGATGTGGAGAAGATGTTTCCTATAGTGGGGGAGTCTAGGACCAGAGGACACAGATAGAGTGGATGTGGAGAGGTTGTTCCCTATAGTGGGGGAGTCTAGGACCAGAGGACACAGATAGAGAGGATGTTTCCTATAGTGGGGGAGTCTGAGACCAGAGGACACAGGTAGAGTGGATGTGGAGAGGTTGTTCCGTATAGTGGGGGAGTCTAGGACCAGAGGACACAGATAGAGTGGATGTGGAGAGGATATTTCCTATAGTGGGGGAGTCTAGAACCAGAGGACACAGATAGACTGGATGTGGAGAGGATGTTTCCTATAGTGGGGGAGTCTAGGACCAGAGGACACAGATAGAGTGGATGTGGAGCGGATGTTTCCTATAGTGGGGGAGTCTAGGAGCAGTGGACACAGATAGAGTGGATGTGGAGAGGATGTTTCCTATAGTGGGGGAGTCTAGGAGCAGAGGACACAGGTAGAGTGGATGTGGAGAGGATGTTTCCTATAGTGGGGGAGTCTAGGACCAGAGGGCACAGATAGAGTGGATGTGGAGAAGATGTTTCCTATACTGGGGGAGTCTAGGACCAGAGGGCACAGATAGACTGGATGTGGAGAGGATGTTTCCTATAGTGGGGGAGTCTAGGACCAGAGGACACAGATAGAGTGGATGTGGAGAGGATGTTTCCTATAGTGGGGGAGTCTAGGACCAGAGGACACAGATAGACTGGATGTGGAGAGGATGTTTCCTATAGTGGGGGAGTCTAGGACCAGAGGACCCAGATAGAGTGGATGTGGAGAGGATGTTTCTTATAGTGGGGGAGTCTAGGACCAGAGGGACACAAATAGAGTGGATGTGGAGCGGATGTTTCCTATAGTGCGGGAGTCTAGGACCAGAGGACACAGATAGAGTGGATGTGGAGAGGATGTTTCCTATATTGGGGGAGTCTAGGACCAGAGGACACAGATAGAGTGGATGTGGAGCGGATGTTTCCTATAGTGGGGGAGTCTGAGACCAGAGGACACAGGTAGAGTGGATGCGGAGAGGATGTTTCCTATAGTGGGGGAGTCTAGGACCAGAGGGCACAGATAGAGTGGATGTGGAGAAGATGTTTCCTGTAGTGGGGAGTCTAGGACCAGAGGGCACAGATAGACAGGATGTGGAGAGGATGTTTCCTATAGTGGGGGAGTCTTGGACCAGAGGACACACTAGAGTGGATGTGGAGCGGATGTTTCCTATAGTGGGGGAGTCTAGGAGCAGAGGACACAGGTAGAGTGGATGTGGAGAGGATGTTTCCTATAGTGGGGGAGTCTAGGACCAGAGGGCACAGATAGAGTGGATGTGGAGAAGATGTTTCCTGTAGTGGGGAGTCTAGGACCAGAGGGCACAGATAGACAGGATGTGGAGAGGATGTTTCCTATAGTGGGGGAGTCTTGGACCAGAGGACACAGATAGAGTGGATGTGGAGCGGATGTTTCCTATAGTGGGGGAGTCTAGGAGCAGTGGACACAGATAGAGTGGATGTGGAGAGGATGTTTCTTATAGTGGGGGAGTCTAGGACCAGAGGGACACAAATAGAGTGGATGTGGAGCGGATGTTTCCTATAGTGGGGGAGTCTAGGACCAGAGGGCACAGATAGAGTGGATGTGGAGAGGATGTTTCCTATAGTGGGGGAGTCTGGGACCAGAGGGCACAGATAGAGTGGATGTGGAGAAGATGTTTCCTATAGTGGGGGAGTCTAGGACCAGAGGGCACAGATAGACTGGATGTGGAGAGGATGTTTCCCATAGTGGGGGAGTCTAGGACCAGAGGACACAGATAGAGTGGATGTGGAGAGGATGTTTCCTATAGTGGGGGAGTCTAGGACCAGAGGACACAGATAGACTGGATGTGGAGAGGATGTTTCCTATAGTGGGGGAGTCTAGGACCAGAGGACACAGATAGAGTGGATGTGGAGCGGATGTTTCCTATAGTGGGGGAGTCTAGGAGCAGTGGACACAGATAGAGTGGATGTGGAGAGGATGTTTCTTATAGTGGGGGAGTCTAGGACCAGAGGGACACAAATAGAGTGGATGTGGAGCGGATGTTTCCTATAGTGGGGGAGTCTAGGACCAGAGGACACAGATAGAGTGCATGTGGAGCGGATGTTTCCTATAGTGGGGGAGTCTAGGACCAGAGGGCACAGACAGAGTGGATGTGGAGCGGATGTTTCCTATAGTGGGGGAGTCTAGGAGCAGTGGACACAGATAGAGTGGATGTGGAGCGGATGTTTCCTATACTGGGGGAGTCTAGGACCAGAGGGCACAGATAGAGTGGATGTGGAGAGGATGTTTCCTATGGGGGATTCTGGGACCAGAGGGCACAGATAGAGTGGATGTGGAGAAGATGTTTCCTATAGTGGGGGAGTCTAGGACCAGAGGACACAGATAGAGTGGATGTGGAGAGGTTGTTCCCTATAGTGGGGGAGTCTAGGACCAGAGGACACAGATAGAGAGGATGTTTCCTATAGTGGGGGAGTCTAGGACCAGAGGACACAGATAGAGTGGATGTGGAGCGGATGTTTCCTATAGTGGGGGAGTCTAGGAGCAGTGGACACAGATAGAGTGGATGTGGAGAGGATGTTTCTTATAGTGGGGGAGTCTAGGACCAGAGGGACACAAATAGAGTGGATGTGGAGCGGATGTTTCCTATAGTGGGGGATTCTAGGACCAGAGGACACAGATAGAGTGGATGTGGAGAGAATGTTTGTTATAGTGCGGGAGTCTAGGACCAGAGGACACAGATAGAGTGGATGTGGAGAGGATGTTTCCTATAGTGGGGGAGTCTAGGACCAGAGGACACAGATAGAGTGGATGTGGAGCGGATGTTTCCTATAGTGGGGGAGTCTGAGACCAGAGGACACAGGTAGAGTGGATGTGGAGAGGATGTTTCCTATAGTGGGGGAGTCTAGGACCAGAGGGCACAGATAGAGTGGATGTGGAGAAGATGTTTCCTGTAATGGGGAGTCTAGGACCAGAGGGCACAGATAGACAGGATGTGGAGAGGATGTTTCCTATAGTGGGGGAGTCTAGGACCAGAGGGCACAGACAGAGTGGATGTGGAGCGGATGTTTCCTATAGTGGGGGAGTCTAGGAGCAGTGGACACAGATAGAGTGGATGTGGAGAGGATATTTCTTATAGTGGGGGAGTCTAGGACCAGAGGGACACAAATAGAGTGGATGTGGAGCGGATGTTTCCTATAGTGGGGGAGTCTAGGACCAGAGGGCACAGATAGAGTGGATGTGGAGAGGATGTTTCCTATAGTGGGGGAGTCTGGGACCAGAGGGCACAGATAGAGTGGATGTGGAGAAGATGTTTCCTATAGTGGGGGAGTCTAGGACCAGAGGGCACAGATAGACTGGATGTGGAGAGGATGTTTCCTATAGTGGGGGAGTCTAGGACCAGAGGACACAGATAGAGTGGATGTGGAGAGGATGTTTCCTATAGTGGGGGAGTCTAGGACCAGAGGACACAGATAGACTGGATGTGGAGAGGATGTTTCCTATAGTGGGGGAGTCTAGGACCAGAGGACACAGATAGAGTGGATGTGGAGCGGATGTTTCCTATAGTGGGGGAGTCTAGGAGCAGTGGACACAGATAGAGTGGATGTGGAGAGGATGTTTCTTATAGTGGGGGAGTCTAGGACCAGAGGGACACAAATAGAGTGGATGTGGAGCGGATGTTTCCTATAGTGGGGGAGTCTAGGACCAGAGGACACAGATAGAGTGCATGTGGAGCGGATGTTTCCTATAGTGGGGGAGTCTAGGACCAGAGGGCACAGACAGAGTGGATGTGGAGCGGATGTTTCCTATAGTGGGGGAGTCTAGGAGCAGTGGACACAGATAGAGTGGATGTGGTGCGGATGTTTCCTATAGTGGGGGAGTCTAGGACCAGAGGGCACAGATAGAGTGGATGTGGAGAGGATGTTTCCTATAGTGGGGGATTCTGGGACCAGAGGGCACAGATAGAGTGGATGTGGAGAAGATGTTTCCTATAGTGGGGGAGTCTAGGACCAGAGGACACAGATAGAGTGGATGTGGAGAGGTTGTTCCCTATAGTGGGGGAGTCTAGGACCAGAGGACACAGATAGAGAGGATGTTTCCTATAGTGGGGGAGTCTGAGACCAGAGGACACAGGTAGAGTGGATGTGGAGAGGTTGTTCCGTATAGTGGGGGAGTCTAGGACCAGAGGACACAGATAGAGTGGATGTGGAGAGGATATTTCCTATAGTGGGGGAGTCTAGAACCAGAGGACACAGATAGACTGGATGTGGAGAGGATGTTTCCTATAGTGGGGGAGTCTAGGACCAGAGGACACAGATAGAGTGGATGTGGAGCGGATGTTTCCTATAGTGGGGGAGTCTAGGAGCAGTGGACACAGATAGAGTGGATGTGGAGAGGATGTTTCCTATAGTGGGGGAGTCTAGGAGCAGAGGACACAGGTAGAGTGGATGTGGAGAGGATGTTTCCTATAGTGGGGGAGTCTAGGACCAGAGGGCACAGATAGAGTGGATGTGGAGAAGATGTTTCCTATACTGGGGGAGTCTAGGACCAGAGGGCACAGATAGACTGGATGTGGAGAGGATGTTTCCTATAGTGGGGGAGTCTAGGACCAGAGGACACAGATAGAGTGGATGTGGAGAGGATGTTTCCTATAGTGGGGGAGTCTAGGACCAGAGGACACAGATAGACTGGATGTGGAGAGGATGTTTCCTATAGTGGGGGAGTCTAGGACCAGAGGACCCAGATAGAGTGGATGTGGAGAGGATGTTTCTTATAGTGGGGGAGTCTAGGACCAGAGGGACACAAATAGAGTGGATGTGGAGCGGATGTTTCCTATAGTGCGGGAGTCTAGGACCAGAGGACACAGATAGAGTGGATGTGGAGAGGATGTTTCCTATATTGGGGGAGTCTAGGACCAGAGGACACAGATAGAGTGGATGTGGAGCGGATGTTTCCTATAGTGGGGGAGTCTGAGACCAGAGGACACAGGTAGAGTGGATGCGGAGAGGATGTTTCCTATAGTGGGGGAGTCTAGGACCAGAGGGCACAGATAGAGTGGATGTGGAGAAGATGTTTCCTGTAGTGGGGAGTCTAGGACCAGAGGGCACAGATAGACAGGATGTGGAGAGGATGTTTCCTATAGTGGGGGAGTCTTGGACCAGAGGACACACTAGAGTGGATGTGGAGCGGATGTTTCCTATAGTGGGGGAGTCTAGGAGCAGAGGACACAGGTAGAGTGGATGTGGAGAGGATGTTTCCTATAGTGGGGGAGTCTAGGACCAGAGGGCACAGATAGAGTGGATGTGGAGAAGATGTTTCCTGTAGTGGGGAGTCTAGGACCAGAGGGCACAGATAGACAGGATGTGGAGAGGATGTTTCCTATAGTGGGGGAGTCTTGGACCAGAGGACACAGATAGAGTGGATGTGGAGCGGATGTTTCCTATAGTGGGGGAGTCTAGGAGCAGTGGACACAGATAGAGTGGATGTGGAGAGGATGTTTCTTATAGTGGGGGAGTCTAGGACCAGAGGGACACAAATAGAGTGGATGTGGAGCGGATGTTTCCTATAGTGGGGGAGTCTAGGACCAGAGGGCACAGATAGAGTGGATGTGGAGAGGATGTTTCCTATAGTGGGGGAGTCTGGGACCAGAGGGCACAGATAGAGTGGATGTGGAGAAGATGTTTCCTATAGTGGGGGAGTCTAGGACCAGAGGGCACAGATAGACTGGATGTGGAGAGGATGTTTCCCATAGTGGGGGAGTCTAGGACCAGAGGACACAGATAGAGTGGATGTGGAGAGGATGTTTCCTATAGTGGGGGAGTCTAGGACCAGAGGACACAGATAGACTGGATGTGGAGAGGATGTTTCCTATAGTGGGGGAGTCTAGGACCAGAGGACACAGATAGAGTGGATGTGGAGCGGATGTTTCCTATAGTGGGGGAGTCTAGGAGCAGTGGACACAGATAGAGTGGATGTGGAGAGGATGTTTCTTATAGTGGGGGAGTCTAGGACCAGAGGGACACAAATAGAGTGGATGTGGAGCGGATGTTTCCTATAGTGGGGGAGTCTAGGACCAGAGGACACAGATAGAGTGCATGTGGAGCGGATGTTTCCTATAGTGGGGGAGTCTAGGACCAGAGGGCACAGACAGAGTGGATGTGGAGCGGATGTTTCCTATAGTGGGGGAGTCTAGGAGCAGTGGACACAGATAGAGTGGATGTGGAGCGGATGTTTCCTATACTGGGGGAGTCTAGGACCAGAGGGCACAGATAGAGTGGATGTGGAGAGGATGTTTCCTATGGGGGATTCTGGGACCAGAGGGCACAGATAGAGTGGATGTGGAGAAGATGTTTCCTATAGTGGGGGAGTCTAGGACCAGAGGACACAGATAGAGTGGATGTGGAGAGGTTGTTCCCTATAGTGGGGGAGTCTAGGACCAGAGGACACAGATAGAGAGGATGTTTCCTATAGTGGGGGAGTCTAGGACCAGAGGACACAGATAGAGTGGATGTGGAGCGGATGTTTCCTATAGTGGGGGAGTCTAGGAGCAGTGGACACAGATAGAGTGGATGTGGAGAGGATGTTTCTTATAGTGGGGGAGTCTAGGACCAGAGGGACACAAATAGAGTGGATGTGGAGCGGATGTTTCCTATAGTGGGGGATTCTAGGACCAGAGGACACAGATAGAGTGGATGTGGAGAGAATGTTTGTTATAGTGCGGGAGTCTAGGACCAGAGGACACAGATAGAGTGGATGTGGAGAGGATGTTTCCTATAGTGGGGGAGTCTAGGACCAGAGGACACAGATAGAGTGGATGTGGAGCGGATGTTTCCTATAGTGGGGGAGTCTGAGACCAGAGGACACAGGTAGAGTGGATGTGGAGAGGATGTTTCCTATAGTGGGGGAGTCTAGGACCAGAGGGCACAGATAGAGTGGATGTGGAGAAGATGTTTCCTGTAATGGGGAGTCTAGGACCAGAGGGCACAGATAGACAGGATGTGGAGAGGATGTTTCCTATAGTGGGGGAGTCTAGGACCAGAGGGCACAGACAGAGTGGATGTGGAGCGGATGTTTCCTATAGTGGGGGAGTCTAGGAGCAGTGGACACAGATAGAGTGGATGTGGAGAGGATATTTCTTATAGTGGGGGAGTCTAGGACCAGAGGGACACAAATAGAGTGGATGTGGAGCGGATGTTTCCTATAGTGGGGGAGTCTAGGACCAGAGGGCACAGATAGAGTGGATGTGGAGAGGATGTTTCCTATAGTGGGGGAGTCTGGGACCAGAGGGCACAGATAGAGTGGATGTGGAGAAGATGTTTCCTATAGTGGGGGAGTCTAGGACCAGAGGGCACAGATAGACTGGATGTGGAGAGGATGTTTCCTATAGTGGGGGAGTCTAGGACCAGAGGACACAGATAGAGTGGATGTGGAGAGGATGTTTCCTATAGTGGGGGAGTCTAGGACCAGAGGACACAGATAGACTGGATGTGGAGAGGATGTTTCCTATAGTGGGGGAGTCTAGGACCAGAGGACACAGATAGAGTGGATGTGGAGCGGATGTTTCCTATAGTGGGGGAGTCTAGGAGCAGTGGACACAGATAGAGTGGATGTGGAGAGGATGTTTCTTATAGTGGGGGAGTCTAGGACCAGAGGGACACAAATAGAGTGGATGTGGAGCGGATGTTTCCTATAGTGGGGGAGTCTAGGACCAGAGGACACAGATAGAGTGCATGTGGAGCGGATGTTTCCTATAGTGGGGGAGTCTAGGACCAGAGGGCACAGACAGAGTGGATGTGGAGCGGATGTTTCCTATAGTGGGGGAGTCTAGGAGCAGTGGACACAGATAGAGTGGATGTGGTGCGGATGTTTCCTATAGTGGGGGAGTCTAGGACCAGAGGGCACAGATAGAGTGGATGTGGAGAGGATGTTCCCTATAGTGGGGGAGTCTAGGACCAGAGGACACAGATAGAGAGGATGTTTCCTATAGTGGGGGAGTCTGAGACCAGAGGACACAGGTAGAGTGG
Source organism: Hypanus sabinus (assembly GCF_030144855.1). Taxonomy (NCBI): domain Eukaryota; kingdom Metazoa; phylum Chordata; class Chondrichthyes; order Myliobatiformes; family Dasyatidae; genus Hypanus; species Hypanus sabinus. The sequence goes on along the minus strand of NW_026778975.1, from coordinate 6,431 downwards.
ATGTGGAGAGGTTGTTCCGTATAGTGGGGGAGTCTAGGACCAGAGGACACAGATAGAGTGGATGTGGAGAGGATATTTCCTATAGTGGGGGAGTCTAGAACCAGAGGACACAGATAGACTGGATGTGGAGAGGATGTTTCCTATAGTGGGGGAGTCTAGGACCAGAGGACACAGATAGAGTGGATGTGGAGCGGATGTTTCCTATAGTGGGGGAGTCTAGGAGCAGTGGACACAGATAGAGTGGATGTGGAGAGGATGTTTCCTATAGTGGGGGAGTCTAGGAGCAGAGGACACAGGTAGAGTGGATGTGGAGAGGATGTTTCCTATAGTGGGGGAGTCTAGGACCAGAGGGCACAGATAGAGTGGATGTGGAGAAGATGTTTCCTATACTGGGGGAGTCTAGGACCAGAGGGCACAGATAGACTGGATGTGGAGAGGATGTTTCCTATAGTGGGGGAGTCTAGGACCAGAGGACACAGATAGAGTGGATGTGGAGAGGATGTTTCCTATAGTGGGGGAGTCTAGGACCAGAGGACACAGATAGACTGGATGTGGAGAGGATGTTTCCTATAGTGGGGGAGTCTAGGACCAGAGGACCCAGATAGAGTGGATGTGGCGCGGATGTTTCCTATAGTGGGGGAGTCTAGGAGCAGTGGACACAGATAGAGTGGATGTGGAGAGGATGTTTCTTATAGTGGGAGAGTCTAGGACCAGAGGGACACAAATAGAGTGGATGTGGAGCGGATGTTTCCTATAGTGGGGGATTCTAGGACCAGAGGACACAGATAGAGTGGATGTGGAGAGAATGTTTCCTATAGTGCGGGAGTCTAGGACCAGAGGACACAGATAGAGTGGATGTGGAGAGGATGTTTCCTATATTGGGGGAGTCTAGGACCAGAGGACACAGATAGAGTGGATGTGGAGCGGATGTTTCCTATAGTGGGGGAGTCTGAGACCAGAGGACACAGGTAGAGTGGATATGGAGAGGATGTTTCCTATAGTGGGGGAGTCTAGGACCAGAGGGCACAGATAGAGTGGATGTGGAGAAGATGTTTCCTGTAGTGGGGAGTCTAGGACCAGAGGGCACAGATAGACAGGATGTGGAGAGGATGTTTCCTATAGTGGGGGAGTCTTGGACCAGAGGAAAAACTAGAGTGGATGTGGAGCGGATGTTTCCTATAGTGGGGGAGTCTAGGAGCAGAGGACACAGGTAGAGTGGATGTGGAGAGGATGTTTCCTATAGTGGGGGAGTCTAGGACCAGAGGGCACAGATAGAGTGGATGTGGAGAAGATGTTTCCTGTAGTGGGGAGTCTAGGACCAGAGGGCACAGATAGACAGGATGTGGAGAGGATGTTTCCTATAGTGGGGGAGTCTTGGACCAGAGGACACAGATAGAGTGGATGTGGAGCGGATGTTTCCTATAGTGGGGGAGTCTAGGAGCAGTGGACACAGATAGAGTGGATGTGGAGAGGATGTTTCTTATAGTGGGGGAGTCTAGGACCAGAGGGACACAAATAGAGTGGATGTGGAGCGGATGTTTCCTATAGTGGGGGAGTCTAGGACCAGAGGGCACAGATAGAGTGGATGTGGAGAGGATGTTTCCTATAGTGGGGGAGTCTGGGACCAGAGGGCACAGATAGAGTGGATGTGGAGAAGATGTTTCCTATAGTGGGGGAGTCTAGGACCAGAGGGCACAGATAGACTGGATGTGGAGAGGATGTTTCCCATAGTGGGGGAGTCTAGGACCAGAGGACACAGATAGAGTGGATGTGGAGAGGATGTTTCCTATAGTGGGGGAGTCTAGGACCAGAGGACACAGATAGACTGGATGTGGAGAGGATGTTTCCTATAGTGGGGGAGTCTAGGACCAGAGGACACAGATAGAGTGGATGTGGAGCGGATGTTTCCTATAGTGGGGGAGTCTAGGAGCAGTGGACACAGATAGAGTGGATGTGGAGAGGATGTTTCTTATAGTGGGGGAGTCTAGGACCAGAGGGACACAAATAGAGTGGATGTGGAGCGGATGTTTCCTATAGTGGGGGAGTCTAGGACCAGAGGACACAGATAGAGTGCATGTGGAGCGGATGTTTCCTATAGTGGGGGAGTCTAGGACCAGAGGGCACAGACAGAGTGGATGTGGAGCGGATGTTTCCTATAGTGGGGGAGTCTAGGAGCAGTGGACACAGATAGAGTGGATGTGGAGCGGATGTTTCCTATACTGGGGGAGTCTAGGACCAGAGGGCACAGATAGAGTGGATGTGGAGAGGATGTTTCCTATGGGGGATTCTGGGACCAGAGGGCACAGATAGAGTGGATGTGGAGAAGATGTTTCCTATACTGGGGGAGTCTAGGACCAGAGGGCACAGATAGACTGGATGTGGAGAGGATGTTTCCTATAGTGGGGGAGTCTAGGACCAGAGGACACAGATAGAGAGGTTGTTTCCTATAGTGGGGGAGTCTGAGACCAGAGGACACAGGTAGAGTGGATGTGGAGAGGTTGTTCCGTATAGTGGGGGAGTCTAGGACCAGAGGACACAGATAGAGTGGATGTGGAGAGGATATTTCCTATAGTGGGGGAGTCTAGAACCAGAGGACACAGATAGACTGGATGTGGAGAGGATGTTTCCTATAGTGGGGGAGTCTAGGACCAGAGGACACAGATAGAGTGGATGTGGAGCGGATGTTTCCTATAGTGGGGGAGTCTAGGAGCAGTGGACACAGATAGAGTGGATGTGGAGAGGATGTTTCCTATAGTGGGGGAGTCTAGGAGCAGAGGACACAGGTAGAGTGGATGTGGAGAGGATGTTTCCTATAGTGGGGGAGTCTAGGACCAGAGGGCACAGATAGAGTGGATGTGGAGAAGATGTTTCCTATACTGGGGGAGTCTAGGACCAGAGGGCACAGATAGACTGGATGTGGAGAGGATGTTTCCTATAGTGGGGGAGTCTAGGACCAGAGGACACAGATAGAGTGGATGTGGAGAGGATGTTTCCTATAGTGGGGGAGTCTAGGACCAGAGGACACAGATAGACTGGATGTGGAGAGGATGTTTCCTATAGTGGGGGAGTCTAGGACCAGAGGACACAGATAGAGTGGATGTGGCGCGGATGTTTCCTATACTGGGGGAGTCTAGGAGCAGTGGACACAGATAGAGTGGATGTGGAGAGGATGTTTCTTATAGTGGGGGAGTCTAGGACCAGAGGGACACAAATAGAGTGGATGTGGAGCGGATGTTTCCTATAGTGGGGGATTCTAGGACCAGAGGACACAGATAGAGTGGATGTGGAGAGAATGTTTGTTATAGTGCGGGAGTCTAGGACCAGAGGACACAGATAGAGTGGATGTGGAGAGGATGTTTCCTATAGTGGGGGAGTCTAGGACCAGAGGACACAGATAGAGTGGATGTGGAGCGGATGTTTCCTATAGTGGGGGAGTCTGAGACCAGAGGACACAGGTAGAGTGGATGTGGAGAGGATGTTTCCTATAGTGGGGGAGTCTAGGACCAGAGGGCACAGATAGAGTGGATGTGGAGAAGATGTTTCCTGTAATGGGGAGTCTAGGACCAGAGGGCACAGATAGACAGGATGTGGAGAGGATGTTTCCTATAGTGGGGGAGTCTTGGACCAGAGGACACAGATAGAGTGGATGTGGAGCGGATGTTTCCTATAGTGGGGGAGTCTAGGAGCAGAGGACACAGGTAGAGTGGATGTGGAGAGGATGTTTCCTATAGTGGGGGAGTCTAGGACCAGAGGGCACAGATAGAGTGGATTTGGAGAAGATGTTTCCTGTAGTGGGGAGTCTAGGACCAGAGGGCACAGATAGACAGGATGTGGAGAGGATGTTTCCTATAGTGGGGCAGTCTTGGACCAGAGGACACAGATAGAGTGGATGTGGAGCGGATGTTTCCTATAGTGGGGGAGTCTAGGAGCAGTGGACACAGATAGAGTGGATGTGGAGAGGATGTTTCTTATAGTGGGGGAGTCTAGGACCAGAGGGACACAAATAGAGTGGATGTGGAGCGGATGTTTCCTATAGTGGGGGAGTCTAGGACCAGAGGGCACAGATAGAGTGGATGTGGAGAGGATGTTTCCTATAGTGGGGGAGTCTGGGACCAGAGGGCACAGATAGAGTGGATGTGGAGAAGATGTTTCCTATAGTGGGGGAGTCGAGGACCAGAGGGCACAGATAGACTGGATGTGGAGAGGATGTTTCCTATAGTGGGGGAGTCTAGGACCAGAGGACACAGATAGAGTGGATGTGGAGAGGATGTTTCCTATAGTGGGGGAGTCTAGGACCAGAGGACACAGATAGACTGGATGTGGAGAGGATGTTTCCTATAGTGGGGGAGTCTAGGACCAGAGGACACAGATAGAGTGGATGTGGAGCGGATGTTTCCTATAGTGGGGGAGTCTAGGAGCAGTGGACACAGATAGAGTGGATGTGGAGAGGATGTTTCTTATAGTGGGGGAGTCTAGGACCAGAGGGACACAAATAGAGTGGATGTGGAGCGGATGTTTCCTATAGTGGGGGAGTCTAGGACCAGAGGACACAGATAGAGTGGATGTGGAGCGGATGTTTCCTATAGTGGGGGAGTCTAGGACCAGAGGGCACAGATAGAGTGGATGTGGAGCGGATGTTTCCTATAGTGGGGGAGTCTAGGAGCAGTGGACACAGATACAGTGGATGTGGAGAGGATGTTTCCTATAGTGGGGGAGTCTAGGAGCAGAGGACACAGGTAGAGTGGATGTGGAGAGGATGTTTCCTATAGTGGGGGAGTCTAGGACCAGAGGGCACAGATAGAGTGGATGTGGAGAAGATGTTTCCTATACTGGGGGAGTCTAGGACCAGAGGGCACAGATAGACTGGATGTGGAGAGGATGTTTCCTATAGTGGGGGAGTCTAGGACCAGAGGACACAGATAGAGTGGATGTGGAGAGGATGTTTCCTATAGTGGGGGAGTCTAGGACCAGAGGACACAGATAGACTGGATGTGGAGAGGATGTTTCCTATAGTGGGGGAGTCTAGGACCAGAGGACACAGATAGAGTGGATGTGGCGCGGATGTTTCCTATACTGGGGGAGTCTAGGAGCAGTGGACACAGATAGAGTGGATGTGGAGAGGATGTTTCTTATAGTGGGGGAGTCTAGGACCAGAGGGACACAAATAGAGTGGATGTGGAGCGGATGTTTCCTATAGTGGGGGATTCTAGGACCAGAGGACACAGATAGAGTGGATGTGGAGAGAATGTTTGTTATAGTGCGGGAGTCTAGGACCAGAGGACACAGATAGAGTGGATGTGGAGAGGATGTTTCCTATAGTGGGGGAGTCTAGGACCAGAGGACACAGATAGAGTGGATGTGGAGCGGATGTTTCCTATAGTGGGGGAGTCTGAGACCAGAGGACACAGGTAGAGTGGATGTGGAGAGGATGTTTCCTATAGTGGGGGAGTCTAGGACCAGAGGGCACAGATAGAGTGGATGTGGAGAAGATGTTTCCTGTAATGGGGAGTCTAGGACCAGAGGGCACAGATAGACAGGATGTGGAGAGGATGTTTCCTATAGTGGGGGAGTCTTGGACCAGAGGACACAGATAGAGTGGATGTGGAGCGGATGTTTCCTATAGTGGGGGAGTCTAGGAGCAGAGGACACAGGTAGAGTGGATGTGGAGAGGATGTTTCCTATAGTGGGGGAGTCTAGGACCAGAGGGCACAGATAGAGTGGATTTGGAGAAGATGTTTCCTGTAGTGGGGAGTCTAGGACCAGAGGGCACAGATAGACAGGATGTGGAGAGGATGTTTCCTATAGTGGGGCAGTCTTGGACCAGAGGACACAGATAGAGTGGATGTGGAGCGGATGTTTCCTATAGTGGGGGAGTCTAGGAGCAGTGGACACAGATAGAGTGGATGTGGAGAGGATGTTTCTTATAGTGGGGGAGTCTAGGACCAGAGGGACACAAATAGAGTGGATGTGGAGCGGATGTTTCCTATAGTGGGGGAGTCTAGGACCAGAGGGCACAGATAGAGTGGATGTGGAGAGGATGTTTCCTATAGTGGGGGAGTCTGGGACCAGAGGGCACAGATAGAGTGGATGTGGAGAAGATGTTTCCTATAGTGGGGGAGTCGAGGACCAGAGGGCACAGATAGACTGGATGTGGAGAGGATGTTTCCTATAGTGGGGGAGTCTAGGACCAGAGGACACAGATAGAGTGGATGTGGAGAGGATGTTTCCTATAGTGGGGGAGTCTAGGACCAGAGGACACAGATAGACTGGATGTGGAGAGGATGTTTCCTATAGTGGGGGAGTCTAGGACCAGAGGACACAGATAGAGTGGATGTGGAGCGGATGTTTCCTATAGTGGGGGAGTCTAGGAGCAGTGGACACAGATAGAGTGGATGTGGAGAGGATGTTTCTTATAGTGGGGGAGTCTAGGA